>NW_027439378.1:0-85000 GCF_964188355.1 Buteo buteo
CTGATGTGCTTTACAGTGCATTATCGTGACTGCTGTTGGTTTTTGAATGGTTTCTAACAATTTCAGTACTTGTTCTGCGTGCTGAATGGTGGTTCCTTGCGCGGGTAACGGTCCTCTTTCTCTCCGTATCGCTCCATGCGCACGTACTACTCCAAAAGCATACTTTGAGTCTGTCCAAAAGTGTTGACTCGCTTTCCTTGACTTAGTTCCAGAGCTCGAATGAGAGCTATCAATTCAGCCTTTTGGGCAGATATCGTCGAAGGCAAAGTTGGCAACACAATTACCTCCTCAGTAGTTATTGTCTATCTTGATAAACGTTTTCCTTCACAGATGGAACCGCTTCCGTCGGCATACAGTTCCCAATCTGTTTCTTCTAGCGGCACATCTCAGAGATCCAGTCAGCTGGAGTAAACTCTTTCGATTGTCTGCAAGCAGTCACGTTCCAGTTCTCCTCCTTTAACTTGATCGGTTGTTGAAAACGCAACAGGGTTAACGGTGGTAGTAGTGTTTAGGTAAACATCATCTTGTTCCAGCCACACCACTTGGTATTTCAGCATCCTGCTAGGGGATACCCAATGCCCCCCTCTCTGTTTTAGCACAACAGTTATCATATGGGAAACGTACAGTAATCCTTTGTCCTCTAATCCTTTGTCCTCAGGTGAACTTACGAGCTTCCTGGATCAGTAGCACAGTTGCAGCGACGGCTCTCGGACGACCAGAGCATCCCAGACTCACATTACCTAATCGCTTCGAGAAGCAGGCCACAGCTCGCCCACTTGGCCCTACGTATTGGGCCAGGATACCCAGAGCTATACCTCTTCTTTCACGAGCAAAAAGTTCAAGTGTCTTCTTTGTGAGATCTGGCAGGCCTAGGGCTGGCACCCCTCTTACAGCCTGTTTCAGTTCTTGGAAAGTAGCTTTCTCGGCATCGGTCCAATCCATCGTTTGAGGTTTTGAGCTGCTCCTATAAAGGTCGGGCCAGCAAGCCACAACTTATAATCTACAGGTGACACCACTCGACCATTCCCGGCAACGCTCGTCATTAATTTTTTTCGTCTTAGGTTCGGGGAGACGACAAATTGCCTCTTTTCTCTCAGTTCCCAATTGTCTCTGTCCTTTTAGGATTTTAAAACTCATTTAAATAAGTTTCTTCTTTCTGGGTTATTTGGGTTTTTTTCTTTTGACGCTGGATATCCACCGATTCCCCAAAAGTTCAAAAAGTTAATAGTTAGCTTTGTGCATTGTTCTTCCGTCTCAGCTACAATTAACAGATCATCCATATATTTCAGCAAGATTTCTTGATTATTTTCTTTCTTCCAAATCTCTAATTCTCGTGCCAATTGATTTCCAAAAATGGTAAGACTATTCTTAAAGCCTTGAGGCAAGACTGTCCGCGTATATTGTGTTTTTCTCCCAGTCTCAGGATTTTCCCATTCCAAAGCAAAAACCCCTTGACTACTGGGATCCAAGGGAATACGGAAAAAGGCATCTTTTCGGTCTAACACTGTGAACCATTCTTGTTTCTCCGTTAGGGTTGCTAACAAAGTATAAGGATTTGCTACTACCGGATGAATATCTTGTACTATTTGATTTATTGCTCTGAGGAGGTCTTGAACTAATCTACCATCTTTTTCATTAGCCTTTTAACAGGCAAGATCGGGGTGTTATATCTGGATTCGCATTCTATTAACAATTTGTATCTTAAAAATGTTTGTATTACCATTGCTAACCCTTTCCGACTTTCCGGTCTTAGGGGGTATTGTTTAATTCTTACCGGATTCCATCCTGGCTTTAAATCAACTCTCACAGGTTCTGCTTTTTGGATTTACCAGGAACTTCCCAGTCCAGACGATTGGAATTACAGCATTAGACTTTGACTGGTATAATCTTCTGCTTTCGGTAACCATCCTGTTAACAACAAAGCCACTGCTTCGATACGTTTAGTTTCTGGAATTGAAGTTTTAATCTCTCCATTTTTTAATTTAACTTCTGCCTCTAAGTTCTCAAATAGATCTCTCCTTAACAGGGTTTTAGGAGAATCTGGCACATACAAAAACTGCTGAGTGACCCATTGCTTTCCTAATTTCATTGTTAAAGATTTAAAGAAGGGTCTAGTTTCTCGTTCACTTGTTGCACCGACACCACCAATTTCTTCAAAACTTAACTCTCCCTCTAAGGTATTTAAAACTGAAAAGGTGACTCTAGTGTCAATTCAAATTCCATTTTCTGTTCTCCCGGTTTAGCTGTAACCAGAGGTTCTGCTGGGAGACTCCCCGTCAGATACGTTCACTTAAAAAGAACAAATCTACCTATGGCACTTTATTCCATTTACTCTCTCTCTCCTACAAAACAACAGTAATTGCAATATAGTATTGTAACTCAAAGTTCTGTTTGTTTACCATTTTTCCTGCAATTCACCCCAATGTGCCAATAAACGTCCCAACGGTGATGGTTTTGGTAACTTTTCATCAGCGGTTCCATTTCCTGCACTCTTATTCTTAAACAATTTTGCTGATGCCTTTATACTTCTATACATTCAAATACCAAATACCAAACAAATGCAAATGACAGTTGTCCCAAATAATACACAAAGTCCAACCCAGCAATAGCTTTCGCTTGTGACTTACGGGCAGACGCCTAGGCTTCCACTGCAGACGGGTACCCTCCAAGCCCCAACCCTGCGAAGCTTTCGCCGCGCCTCACGGGCAGGCTTTCCAAACAAATTCCAAAGCAGCGGCGCCTTACCTTTTTTTCCAGGGAACGCTGCGAGGAGCTTTGCGAGTCGAGGGTGACGGTTCTCCACGAGAATACCTCGGTGCCGGCCGGAGTTCGATCGACACTCGATCTCGTCCAGTCTCACTCGCAAGGTCCCATCTGGGTCGCCAAAACCGTTCCCGAAATCCGGAATAAAACTCCTTAACACCAACCTGAAGTTAAGCAGCGGGCACTTTGTTTATCGCAGCGCTGGGGACACGGGGGATCGCTCCTCCAAAGGCGTGTCCCGCTTAGTATCAAAATCCATCAGTTTTTACAGACTTTTCCTGTCAGGTCATTGTTACCTAAGCTCCTTCCGTAAAAATGCATACTATGCTCGTTCTTAAATTTAACCTTTATAATGATCGGTCCTTTGATTATATAACCTTATCAATATTCTTATTTAAAAACAATCATTGGTCAGTTACACTTAGCTCTGCTGACTGGCATCTTCGATCCTCAAATGGAGATGGGAAGGGTAAGGGGGTTTCCAAGCAGCAAACTGGCGTCCCCGACGGTTTCCTTAGTTTCCTGAAACAGAAGGTAGGAGAACCAGTAACTTCCTGGTGAGGTTTCTAGGGTTAGCTCTTTCAAACTTTAACAATATTAAGGTTCCTAGAGTCACGCGTAACACAGCTCCTCCTAAAGTTTCTATGGCTACGTTTCAAACTTAACGATCCTATACGTTATGCTTCACAATTTTACTTCTTAATCAAACCTAACTCTTCTATGTGATTAAATTTTGATTTCTTTACCGGAATATTTGCAACAGCTGGAGCCCAGCAGGAACAGGGGGGACACGGCCCGACCCCCCCAGCGCCTCACCTCCTCCTCCCCTGGGCTCCCTCACGGCCCCTCCACTCGTGCAAAGGGAGCGCAAACGCAGCCCGGAGGGCAAAGGGGACGGGCGGCCAGCGTTTATTCAGTCAGTCGCGTGCCTATCGAGTCCTGCCAGCGAGTCTGCTCTGGGGCTCGGGGCGCCCCCCGGCGCTCCCTCTGCCCCTCGGACACCTCTGATAGCCTATTTCCATACATTCTGTATGGCACGTCTAAATATTGGGATGGTTTTAATATTTTGTACCAGCTGTGGAAACTGGTTTGCTGCTAGGTGACTGCAAAAGTGAGATTTGGTAAATAATTATTAGAAATCTTACACTAACACTACGATTGAAACAATAGACAAAAGTATAGCCAAGCAATCGACTAGCAGAGGTAGGTACTCCTAAGTTTTGCAGTTCTTTGCTCTTATGACTAGATGTTCCTGTACGCTGGATGAGAACAATGCTGAAACTGACCACGTGTGATTGAACCTGCGTTAAGCTTCAAGATCAAAGAACAAGGACAAGAATAAAGACTTCGAGGACAGCCAGCAAGAACTTCAGATGGGTCGGTGGTTGCAAAAGCAGCCCTTCGTCTCAAATGGATCCTTCATTGCACGTGATCGGACGTAGGCAGTACTATGATAATCGGTTGCCGTCGTTTTTATGTATATGTATACTAATCTGATTAACATGCAATTAGTTATTCTGTATAACCTGTTTGTGCTAAAGCTGTGGCATGCACGCTAGGTGGAACTATCCCCCGTGCAGCCAGCGCTGCAATGAAGAATGCCTGCTTTCTAAAACTCCAAAACGAGTCTTAGGGAGTTTCTTCGACTGGCTTTTCAGTATCAGGGGTACAAGGGAGGAAAGGAAAAAAAAAAAAAAAAAAAAAGGCAGCGGTGTGGGAAAGAGAGGGGACCAGGGGAAGGGGCAGGGAGGGACCAGAACGCGGAAGAGGGGAGACAGGGCCCCGAGGGCCCGGGGCTCACCACAGCTCTTGGCACTGCCAGGAGAATTTGCCAGTTGAGACGCTTCTTTCTGCTCCTCTCCCGCTCCCCTCCTCTTCTGTAACTCCGGCGGCGCGGCCGTCCTCCCCCTAGGAGAACACGCGTCTCATAGGTCTTGCGAGACGAGGCCTCCTAGGCACGGAGCCTCGCTCGCTCGCACACTACGTGGCCGTACCGCACCGTCGGTGCCGCATCCGGACCCTGCGGTGCACCTCGGCGGTCTGACCTGCTGCGGACTACGAAGAGGGATCCTTCCACACGCGGAGAGGCAGGCTCTCTCTTGCCTGCAGCGGGAGGCAGCTGCCGGCCGGCCAGCCTTCCATTTCTTCTTCTCTACCTTTCTCTGGCCTCTCCAGCTTCAGCCGCAGCAGCTCCTGCCCGCAGCCGGTAAGCGCCCCGCCTGTCCCTTTGTGCTCCCGCGCCGCGAGGAGAGGGAGGCCGGGCAGAGACAGCCCGTGCGAGCTTTCCTTGCCGGCGGCGTTTCCTTACCGGGAGGAAGCAACGAGCGCGGCGGCACCTCCCGCCGGTGCCGCATTACCGTTACCGTCGGACGGCACGTGCAGGACCGCGGCAGCCCCGCGCACTCGCAGCCTCCGAGCTGCAGTACCGAACATTGGTCGCCGGGTGGCAGCGGCGAGCGCTTGGCACAACGCGCCAGCGCGCATGCGCGGCACCCCAGCTGCAGTACCGAAGTCTGTTCAACAGGTGGCGGAAGAGAGCGCTGGCGAAACGCGCCGCCACCGCGCGTGCGCGGCTCCGCGCTGCTGTACCGCGTTTCGGTTGCTAGGCAACAGCAGGAGGGCGGCAAAAGGCGCCACCGCGCATGCGCGGCTCCCGACCGCCAGGGCCGCGTTTTGGTTGCCAGGCAACAGCAGGAGCGCCGTCAACCGCGCCGCCGCGCATGCGCGGTTGCCGAGGCGCCATGTCGCGTTTTGGTTGCCAGGCAACAGCGGCGAGCGCCGTAAAAACCGCAGCGCGCATGCGCCCTTGCCGAGCTGCCGTAACGCGTTTCGGTTGCTAGGCAACAGGAGCAGGCCGTAAACCGCGCCGCCGCGCATGCGCGATAGCCGAGGCGTCATGTCGCGCCTCGGTTGCCAGGCAACAGGGGCCAGCGCCGTAAAAGTCGAACCACGCATGCGCGCTTGCCGAGCAGCCGTAAAGCGCCTCGGCTGCCCGGCAACAGCTGGACACACCCCCCCCCCCCCACCGACGCACTCCACCGCGCATGCGCCCCTCCCCAACGCCACTTCCCACCTTCGGTCACCGGGCAGCAGCAGCCGCATCCCCGTAACGATCCTCTTCGGAGCATCAGCTGCACGAGGGACGACTGACAGCTCAGACCAGTAGAGACCAGACACAGGCGGCAACTACTTACTGGGGGCACAGGGATTACGTTGCCCTGCCCTTTCCCCACTCGCAGCCCGGGCAGTCATCTTCATCGTCTCCGTTCCAAAGAGCACCCGAGTGGCTGGAGCGTTTACAGCAGTCAAGTGCAAAGAACAGACCATTCGGGTGGTCGCTTCTGCCCCTGCCCTCCCCACCCCGTTATCTACAGAGGAGAAGCAGCACAGGGAACCTGCAAATGGGGGGGGGGGGAGGGGGGGGGAGGGGGGGGGGGGTCCCCTGGAGCAAGCCCCAAGGACTGCTGTATCCCCTCTGAATGTGGCATCAGGGTTGCGGGAGCGACAGCAGCCAGCCAACAGATGCTGGCGAGAGATTTAAAAAAAAAAAATAACGCCTGGTTCCGGTGACAGCCTGAAGGCAGGCCACAAGAGACCCAAAGCTGCTCTGTGCCAGAGGGGCAGCTCTGTCCAGCAGGAAACGCCGCGTCCCAGCGCACCAGATGCCAGCGGCCCACCTGCAAGCCAGCGATACCCTGGCGACCCTGGGGCTCGGTTGGGGTGGGCGCACCTTTCCTCACCTCTGAGCCATCAGAACTCTGCTCTCCCAATCCTACACGCACGCAAGGCTTCTTGTGCGGGGCTCGTCTCTTATCGAAGAGACGCTGCACGGTGTTACTTACCGCCCCGCCCTCCGGCGTGCAAAGGAATCAGCCGTG
Organism: Buteo buteo; assembly: GCF_964188355.1. Lineage (NCBI taxonomy): Eukaryota > Metazoa > Chordata > Aves > Accipitriformes > Accipitridae > Buteo > Buteo buteo. Next base: position 6,642 of record NW_027439378.1, read on the forward strand.
AAGCAGGGATAGCAAAGAGGCCTGTCGGGATATTAGTAGTCCTCAGCAGACGACCGTAGAGCCCTCGAGGTTCCATCTTTGCTCCCTACAGGAGCGTGGCTCCGCACTCCTTGCCGCTCCCGCCGGCAAGCGACACAATTGCCCTTTGCTGCCTGCAACAGGCAGTACCTGCACGGCCCCAGTAATGCCGCTTACAGAGCGAGAGGCGCTCGCTATAAAGCGGCAATGAAGAACAAGGACGGCCCGTCAAGATGGCAGGACGAACATAGAGAGCCTCCAGCATTAGCCAGGCAGGGCTTGCAACTCACCTCGTGTCGTGGTTTAACGCCAGCCAGCAAGAAAGCCCCACGCGACCGCTCGCTCGCTCCCCCGCCCCCAGTGGGACGGGGAGACAATCGGAAGGGCGAAAGTGAGAAAACTCGTGGCTTGAAACGAAAACAGTCTAATCATTTAAAAGAAACAACAACAACAACAACAACAACAACTTGTAAGGAAAAGAAGAAAAAAAAATGACAGAGAATGGGGTGCAGGCAGCATGCCAGGGGTCTGGAGCCTGACGGATGATGGGGAGCGGGGGGTGGAATGTGGAGGAGGGAAAGGAAGCGGGGGGGACGACGGGGGGGATGGGACAGGAGATAGAAGAGCAGGGGATGCGGGGGGAAACAACTCGCGTGGGTTAAAAACTCGAATGGGTGAAGGGGGCGGGCTGGAGCAGCAGGGGGCATATATGGGGGAGAAACACACGCCGGGGAGAGGGTAGGTGAGGGTACAGAGGTGCATGGGGGGACACGGAGGGGAGATGACCTACCCCAGGGAGCCCACCCAGGATGATCCACAGCAGGTAACTCACCTGGGATAACCCGCAACAGAGCATCCACACCAGATCATCCACACTGGGAGGACCCCCAGCAACGCCCCTCAAACTGCTTGTGCTTCACCCCCAGTCTTCCCCAAACTGGGGAGTTTTTTGCTTTTTCAAAATACTCAGTTTGGGGTGTGTTTCAGTGCTTTTCCACAACATAAAAAGGGGTGATCTTTCGGTTGTGGGTTTGTGCATGAAAATGGGGTGGGTTTTTTGCTTTCCAGCTGCACCAATCCAGGCGGATTTGGCTTTCCCAGGAGTCCCAAAGTCGTTTGTTTTTTCCCCGTTGCAGACCCAGAATCAGGGGGTTTGGGGTTGTCCTGGTTTCAGCTGGAATAAAGTTCATTTTCTTCCGAGTAGCTGGTACAGGGCCATTTTGGATTTAGGGTGAGAATAACGTTGACAACACCCCGATGCTGTAGTTGTTGCTAAGCAGTGTTTATACTAAGTCAGGGACCTTCCATCTCCTCATACCGCCCTGCCAGCAGAGGCTGGGGGCGCACAAGAAGAGTCGCTGAGCTAAAGCAGGATTCCAGGTAAACAGGTCAGCTCGAAATACACCACCTCCTTTAAAAGTTAAGAGCGATTTGAACACTTAAAATCAGCATTTAGGCTAATCGATACCATTTTGAACACCTTCTTAGCATACAAGTAAACACTCTTGCCGGTGTTGGAAAACGTCTCCTCCCTTCCTTACAGCACTGCTGCAGGGAGATAACCCTGGGAGGCTGCGGGACGAGGTCGTACGCAATCAGAATCTACGCTTACGGATCCACCACAACAGCTACAGCCCTTGCGCTGCTGCTGCTGCTGCTTTGCATCTTGCTCGTTTGGTGAATAAAGCTGAAAGTGAAGTGGAAAACTCCAAAGAGCAAAAGGAAAAATAAAGAATAAATCTCAATCATTCACTTTACACTAAAAAGGCGTGCCCATGTTTATATACGTCCAATAAAAATACTTATACTGTAAAAGTATTTCATTTTCCTTTCCCATTACCTTAACTTGCACAGCTCTGAATACATACCATTAAATTATCTCTCTCCAAAGTACACAGTTATAATGGGACTAGGGGTTTTTGTGCGTGTTACAGAACGCGGAGGGACACCTGGCCAGCTGAGCTGCCCAAGAGAGGTGCTACTGAACTGCCAGGGAAACGCACCATTGAAAGCCAGACAGAAAGAAAGTACTTCAGAGCACTCCGTCAAAACATCAGGAAAAAAACCCCATAACATTCAGTTGCCTCTCTTTTTAAACGTTTAGAAAAATACCTAACTGCTTACATACACATAACAAATCAAATACTACAGCTATTTGGCAGTTAGTTTAAACAATGCAAGTCAATTTGTAAAATCCCCAGGGCTGCAATACCTCAGACTACCAAAAAGGACTGGCGGGTTTCCTAATGCTTTTGGCAGTACTGAAGCAGGCAGAGCAACACGTTTTCATGTTATCTCGACTGTTACAACTGAGAAACCAAAGACCAGTGATGCCACCAACTTTAGGAAGATGGGCTGTGCTTGGGTCTTTGGAAGGAAATTGACTTTTTTTTTTTTTTTTCTTTTTTTAAAAGAGAGTGAAAAGTCTCGTTACTGATGACTTCTACTGTCAAGTCGATCACCTCTGAAGATCCACTCTGATGGGAAGTTCCTAAAACAAAATCTCTTTGAGAGAGAAAGACTTCCATTTTGGAAAATCTCTTTCCAACTGAAGTCAAAATTACACACTGTAGGTTCAAGGAAAAAATACATTACTGAAGCAGTAACTCATCAAAAACACCTCAGGACTCACTGTCACTAGTTACAAGGCTGCTAATGCTTCCTGGGAAAGCCTGGAAAACACACAGATGCGACGCCCGTTTTGTCCTGTTTTGTCCACGTCTCTTCTTTGACCTTGATTGCTTTTAGTACAGATGCTAATTATCTCCGTAACGTTTTTGAGTACTACTAGAAGATATTTAAAAAAAAATCATTGACTGTAAAAGCATAAAGCTTTTATCATGAAAACAAAGGCTGTTTCTTCTGAACAGCTGAACTCTTACGAACAGTTCCTTCCCTCTTTTAGGACAAAATTATTTTCACAGTATCATTTACTAGCAAGCACACAGCAACAGAAGATTATGCTTTCAGGAAGAGAAAATAAACTGCGGGAAGTAAACTTTGTATAGGTGTAACATGCTCCGGAACAGAACTTATTTTTAGTATTTCTGTTAAAATATTTCATGTAAAAAAAAAGTAGAAGGAGAGTTGGCACACTCTCAACGTTAAAGTCCGTACCGCAAGTACCTTTGGAAAAATGCAGACACACATCGTAGGCGTACCTTGTACTTGCAGGCCACTACGGAATCTTTCCATCCGTCTCGTACCGTCACGGCAGAAGAAAGGGCAACCACGGCGAAACGGTGCCAGCTGACATCCAGCTGAGAGAAGAAAAAAAAACATTAGCACAAAGCTGGGTAGGAACCCAAAGCTGCCCTTTTTTTTTGTGAAGGTTTGTGAAGACAGTACGACTGAGCGGAGGAAAAAGTATTTTTGCGTCATCTACGGTACAGTTGTTGACACAGGCCACTAGAGCTTTTGCATTTTTCAGACAACCGCGCCCTTTTTTTTTTCCTTTCTTTTTTTGACTCATCGGCAACTTTACTTTCACTAGAACTCACTTTCCTAGATACACGCAGGTGACAGACATAGAGACCTACCTACATTTTCTCAAGCCTTAGTATAGCCGAGGCTTCATCACCCTATACGTCCCAAGTTGAGTATTTTTGCTAAAGAGCACAGCAACGCATCTGTCCTTGTGAACTGCCTCGTTGCAAAAAAGGAATCATTTTTTCCAGGCCGTTGCTCCGAACGGGCAAGATCTTTTAAAACCGCAGTTGTGCCACCAAACCCGCTCAGGGTCCCTCCTAGCTTTTGACCGCCCTGAGATTTAACAGGCACACGCTCCATTCCATCTTCCAACAGCAAAAATACGCTAACGCTCTCGGACCCAGAGCGCAACCCTACGGATGTCCACGCACACAGCCTGCCGTTTTGATGAGGAGCCACCCAGCATCCCTGCGAGCACAGCTGCACGCGCCAGATCGGTTTCCCCTACGCCGCGAGTTACCGGTTTCGGTGAACGTAGTTTCTGACGCTTTAAACTGAAAACCGTATCTCGACGCTTCGCCACAGCAGAAACGACCCATCGCCAGAACGCGACAAAAACGCAGTAACACCAATTGCAAACCCACAGCAGCAACAGCTCCAGAAATATTTAGACCAGGAACAAGGGAGAAAAACAAAACAGCTTCATCTCACGCACAGGGGAGCGGCAGGCAGAGAAAAGGGTCGGCATTCTGAGCCCTTACAGAAAACGGGCATTCTCCTTCCGTTCCTCAGCCCGTCCGTGAAGGTCTAAATACCGCAACACTACTACGGCAACGTCGAGAGTAGGGAACAGCAGCCCTGCCACCGGACTTGCCGCTGACCCATGCTATTTACGTAGCAGGACGCGTAAGCAGAGGGACGCGTTTTGCCACACGCAGCCCTGAACTTCCTGAAAATTTACGTTTACCAAAAAAGCCATTTGGAACATATTGCCAAACAACATTCGGCAAGAAAGCTTTGATGCGTTTGACACACGCAAGTTTTTGGTCACTTGCTATTTGCTTCCTGTTGCTGCTGCTGTTCTTCCTTCAGAAATTCTACTCGTCGCCCAGTTATTCACTACTGGTTCAAGCATTTGCCTTCCTGGTATTACCAGCACATTCACAGAGGCAAGTAACTTAATTGCTCTTCTACAGTTATCCAAACGACAATTACAGCCATGAAAGAGAAGGAGAGGTCAGGCAGCAGAAGAGCTCTGCAGGCTGGCACCAGTCAATATTGCACTCTCTAAAACCAAACAACAACAAAACAAAACCGTGACCCTGTATCCTTCTTTTTTTTTTTTTTTTTCCTTCTTCTTTCAGAGCTCATCCCTGCCTCAGCATTTTGTCTTGTCAGAGCACGAAGCGCAGGTGATCCGTACCCTGACGACTTCTGCGTGTGATGAATGCCTGTTCAGAAATAGTCCAGATCTGCAAGACTGGTGTCATTTCTATGGTTTTAATCATCATAACTCACATTTTATTTACTCACGCATTTGTGAGGAAACTAATTAACTTTTAGACACTGCCTCTCCTTTTTTTGGGGGGGTGGGGGGGGGTGGAAATGTGTTAGAGACTGAAAAACATTACAATTCAGAGCTCCCAACCACGAGGGAGCGGTGGAGAAATCAATGAAAGCAAAGACCAACAGCAGCAACGTCAACTGGAAGTTGGCTTTCATTCCGATCACGTACTTAAGCGACTCTCCTTGCAAGTCTATGCCTCGGTCCTAGGAATGACTAGTCCCTTTTTGGAAGGACAAACTTTTTCACTTAAAAGTCCTAGACTGAAGACTCCGCTGAACGGAATGGGGATTGTCCCACGGGACAACATGCCGTCAACACTCTTAATGGGGAAGGAAAAAAAAAAAAACCCAAATAAAAATCAAGTTTAAGTACCAGTTCCCATCACGTTTCACTCATTACATTTCTACTGGCATCTAGGTGCTCAAAAATGAACTACAGGGACACCACATATTCCTAAAAATTCAGTTATACATAAAAAAGTAAAAGGCTATTTCCAACTTGCCCATAAAAATCAGTATGAACAGAGAGAAGAGAAACACTCGACCCTGAAGAAGCTAACAGGCAGCTCTGAATTTACCAGACAGGAAATTTCATTCTTTCCCCTGAAACAAAAACACATCAAGGGACCAGTTCAGGAACAGGGCGCGATCTGTTAACAGCAATTTTTCCATCGTCTTTTCTGCACTAGCAGCAAATTTGCCTTCCCTGTGGGTTTAACGTGGAGCACCTGCAGTGCCCTCGAACTCGCAAGTGTTTCTCTCCGCCCCCCCAGCCCGATACGTGCGATTACCTGAGCAGCAAGCGGAATTAACCACGCAGGATTTTCTTCGTGCGACGCGGAAGGTGACACTGGGAGAAGAGGAGACAAAGAAATGAACCTGCTTGTCACACCCAGCCAACGGTGAAAAGGCAGGGGAGGATTCTGCCGGAAGGGCTCTGCACCCCAGGAGCTCCCGCCGGCCGGTTTCTCTCCCCTTTGCCCGGTACCGAGGGGATGACGACACCTCGCGCGCGTCCCCTCGCGGGGGGGGCTGCCCCAGGTGAGCCGGGGGACCCCCACCTCGCTTCTGCCCGCGGGAACGGACCGGGAGAGACACTCCACGCAGAGAGAGGAGCGTGGCGTGGATTGCATGCCCGAGGGAAGAGGCCGGGCTCCCCGCTGGCAGAAGGACAACTCGCCTCCCTGCTGCTCGGAGCTGCTTGCTGCGGACAGCCCTGCCTGCGCCCGGCCGCTCTTCGGCCGTGCTGGGAGCGCGGTCCGGCCGACAGACGCCCCAGCGAAAAGACGCTCCAGCTAATCGCGCCTCCTGCTCGTTACAGCTGCAGGTACTTTTGCCTCTGGCTAATGCACGCTCCAGACAGCGGACACCCCGCCTCGTTCCAGCTCCCGCTTGCTACAGTTCTGGCTCCTTGAAGCCCCAGCTCCGCACTGAAGCTCCGGCTGATTTCAGCTGCTTCTCCTTACAAGCTCCAGCTATGTGCAACGGTCTGGGCTTTCCATAAGGTTATCTATCAACTGCTGTCAACACTGGAGCGTTAGGATTAAACATCAGAGTTACACGCCAAGTAAATATCCATTAGTTTGGGCGATTAATTACTTGACGACTATTCTGAGCGGCGCAGAAAGAAGAGCTGGACTCAAAGAGGGCACGTGGGGTCTGAAAAGCACCTTTCCCCCCCGCAGACCATCACAGATGTTGAGTTCGGCCTGCTGCGTGCCGGCCTCCCGCACTTCGGCGTCCGACACAACCAGACCCCCATCTCCGGGGAGGGACCACGCACCCTGCCTGCCCCCCGCTTCCCCCCGCAGCCCCCAACACCCTCCCACCCGCCTGCAAAACCAGCCAAGCCGGCTCCCGCTTTTGGCCCCCACACCAGCTGACTCGGGGCCCATTTGGGAGCCAAAAAACCCGGCCGCTGAGCCTGTTCTCAAGGCCCAAACACGCAGGGCCGGACCTCTGTTTCTGGGCCCAAAGCTGCGCAGCTCGGTCTGTTTCCGAGCCCCCAAATCAGCCACGCGAGCCTGTTGTCAAGCCCCAGGAACGGAAAACTTGTTCTCCATTTCTGACCCTGCAGTGCCCACGGGCGACGCCGAGCGTAGCCACCCCACAGCCCTGCACCCCCGGGGCCCCACACGTAGTTTCGGGGAGTGCTCGGGACCTGCGGAGGGCCCGGCCCCACGCCTCTGCGGGGCAGCCCCAGCACAGGCAGGGCGTCGCTTCACGATTGCCGTTTCAGGCTTTATTTCCCCGCCACCAGCGGCACGGCCAGGCCCCCACCCCAAACCCCCCAGCCGAAGCACCCCCGCGGGTAGCCGGGCCAAGCCACCCGGAAAACAAGAAAACCAAAGAGGGAACAAGACAGAGACCGTGGGGAAAGGCAAGGAGAAGGACACAGAAACAGAGAGAGCGCGGGAGGGATAGGGAGCAGGACAGAGAGATGGAGCAAGAAAGGAAAAAAGGACGGGAGGCAGAACCAAGGGAAAGAGAGACAAGGATGGGGAGCAGGACAAAGGGACGGAAGAGGAAAAAAAAAATAGCAACGGGCTGCAGGACAGAGATGAAGGGATTCAATAGACACAGGGAGCATGACAGAAGGACAGAGAGGAGACAGACAAAAGGGACAAAGAGCAGGCCAGCATCGGAGGGGAAAAAACCAGCTGCGATGGGCAGTGGGAGAGAGATACGGAAAAAGAAAAAAATACTGAGGAACAGAAAAAAGAAAGAAGCGACAGCTAGCTGGACAGGGGGACACAGTTAGAAAGGGCGGGAGAGGGAACGGGGCAGAGAAAGACAGACAGAAAAGGTAGCGAAAGAAAGCAAGGCAGAGGGACAGCAAACAGGGCGGGGGGGGGAAGGGACAGGGGTCTGGACAGAGGTGGAGAAATAAGCAGCAGGGACAGAGAAAAAGAGACAGAAAGAGGGACAGGGAACATGGCAGAGAAGGAAAAATCAGGACAGCGGCAGGACGGAGATCAAAAACTGGGACGGTCCTCAGGACAGAGAGGAATACGAATATGAGCAGGGAGCGGGACAAAGGGATACAGCGAGAAACGACGGGACAGGAAGCAAGACAGCGCGACAGACAAGAACAATGACAACGAGAGAGAGAGAGCGTGCGCGTGAGAAGCACAGGGGGTTGGGAAATTTAGAAAGAGAGGTATCAGGAGCCCTGCAGAGAGAGGGAGGGTGAATAAAAAAAGGGGCAGGAAGCAGCACAAAGGGTCACAGAGAGTAAGAGATGAACAGGAAGGAGGACGGGGACAGTGAGATCCAGAATGACAAAAATAAACAGCAACGGCGAGCAAGACAAAGGGATAGAGACAGAAACAGAAAGTAGGAAGAAGAGAGATAGGAAGGCAGGGACACAGAGCGACACGTACAGGTACGGAGAGGAAAAGAACACTAGGGGAACAGGCCAGAGAAATTGGGAGGCGGGGAAAGAGGCGGATGCAGATCAGGACAAGGAGATGGAAAAGGAAAAAACAGCGACTGGCTGCAGGACAAAGACGGGGCGGGGAGAGGGAGAGGGAGCAGGACAAGAACGCAGAGAGAAAAAGAAAGGGGGGCAGTCGAAGGAAAGGGGGGGGGGAAGAGGGAGCAGGACAAGAGAATAGACAGAAGAGGAGAGGTACAGGGAAGCAAAATAAAAATAATAAAAAAACAAACAAACAAACAAAAAAGTCACAGCAGCAAGAGAAAGCGAGGGGGTCAGGAGAGGGGGAGGGAGGGAGGGACCGGGAGGCACAAGAGGAGCGACAGGGCCCCGGAGGCCCAGGACTCACCACAGCTCTCGCTCTTGGAGCTGCCAGGAGACCTTGCCAGTGCAGACGCTTCTTTCTCCTTCTCTCCTCCCTTCCTCTTCCGTAACTCCAGTCGCTTGGCTCTCCTCCACATAACGGAACACGCGAGCGTCTCGCGGCTCTTACGAGATGAGGCCTCCTAGACACGTAGCCTCGCTCGCTCGCTCACTACGTGGCCGTACCGCGCTGCTGGTCATGCATACAGACCCTGGCAGCCTGACCTGCTGCGGACTACGAGGAGGGATCCTCCCACACCCAGAGAGGCAGGCTCTCTCTTGCCTGCAGCGGGAGGCAGCTGCCAGCCAGATGGCCTTCCGTTTCTTCTTCTTTACTTTTCTGTGGCCTCTCCAGCTTCAGCAGCTCCCGTCCACAGCCAGCAAGCGCTCCGCCTGTCCCTCTGTGCTCCCGCGCCACGAGGAGAGGGAGGCCAGGCAGAGACAGCCCACGCGAGCCTGAGGCTGCTGCAGTCAACGGCATCCCCGGGGACGAACAGACAACCGCACTCACAGCGTGGCCTCTGGGAGAGGGAAAGAGGCAGCAGTGACCGTTATTACTGTAGCTCGACCCTGGCCAGAGCCCCTCCTTCCGCAGGGGCTTCCGCAGACGCCGCTCGTTCCCCGCGCCGCTGCTAACGGCACCCACGTTCAGGGAGACTCGAGAACATGGGAGGGCCAGCTTGCTGCCCTCACGACAGGGCTCGGGGGCTGCCTGCGGCTACAGCACAGGCTTCAGGGGAGGGGCTGGAGCTGGGGGCAGCCGCACGGGCCGAGCGGGGCCGGGGGAAGGCGCCGGGGGAGCTCCGGCGACTCGGGGAGGCGCCCGCTGGCCGCGCCTGGGGGGTGCCCGCCTCCGTCCCCTCTTCCCTTCTATCGGCTCTCGGGGAACTGCCTGGCGCTGCCCTGGCCCGGCTCGCCTCCGGCGGACCGGGAGCCTGCCGCGGCGGCCGCTTCGCAGCTTCCCGTCCCGCCAGCGCCCGGCGGCCAGCGGGCAGGAGGCACCCCCCCGCCCCCGCCCCTGCCCCTGCCCCTGCCCCCGCCGGAGGGGATCGCTCGCCTCACCCGCGGTCCCGGCGCTCGCCCGCTGCCGCCCAGACCCGCGCCCTGCGCGCCACCACGCTGCACCCGGACACCGCGCATGCGCCGGAGGGGCCGGAGCCGACGAGCGAACGCCGGGCTGCCCCACGCGCAGGACGGCGCATGCGCCCGGGTCGCGCGTCCGCACGGCTGGTCGGGGAGCGGGTGCAGCGGGAAGCCCGCGGAAAACCACACGAAACCGGCAACGCTCCTGCGTCTGACCTGGTCGGACTCCGGGGGCCGCGGCGGCAGCAAGGACTACGCCGCGCCCGAGAGCCACGCTGCCGCCCGGCCGCCGAGTCCGCGAAAACTACAGCTCCCGGCATGCCCCGGGAGGCAGCCCGCCCTGCTGCCTGACCCCGAGGGGAAGCCGCTTCCGTTTCCGCCCACCCCCACGCCGGCGCAGCCGCAGTTCCCGCCGAGCCCCCAGCGCCGCTCCGGGCAGCTCCGGCGCGCTTTCGCCGCCCGGCTCCGGCACGGCGCGGCGCGGCACCCCCCCGCCCGGCTCCGGCTCCGGGCAGCGGCCGCCGCCGCCGCTCCGTGCGTCCCACACAGACCCCGCCGTCCTCCTCGGGGCTTTCCCCGGAACCCGCCGGCCGGCTGCGCAGCCCCGCCACGGGGCCCGGTGAGCACCCCCCCCGCGCGCGCACGTGGTCCCAGCCGCCCTGCGCCCCCCCCCCCCCTCGCGCGCACTTGCTCCCAGCCCCCCTGTGAGCCCCTCCCCCGTGCGCACTTCCTCCCAGCCCCCCCGCGCGCACTTGCTCCCAGCTGCCCTGTGAGCGCACTCCCCCCCCCGCGCGCACGTGGTCCCAGCCGCCCTGCGCCCCCCCCCCGCGCGCACTTGCTCCCAGCCCCCCTGTGAGCCCCCCCCCCCCGCGCGCACTTGCTCCCAGCCCCCCTGTGAGCCCCCCCCCCCGCGCACACTTGCTCCCAGCCCCCCTGTGAGCCCTCCCCCCCGCGCGCACTTGCTCCCAGCCGCCCTGTGAGCCCACCCCCCCCCCCCCGCGCGCACGTGGTCCCAGCCCCCTGTGAGCCCCCAGGGCTCCCCCCCGGCCTCTGCACCGGCGGCCCCCACCTCCCCCGGGCCACCCCCGCCTCCGACGTTCGCCGTCCGAGGGGCGCCCGGCCCCGCTCACCTTCTCCCGAGGGGCAGCCGCAGCCCGGCCACCGCTCCGCTCCGCTCCTGCCTCGGCTCCCACCGGCCCCGCCCCGGCCCCTCCCCCGGCAGCCCCCCCTTTCCAGGGAGGGGACGGCCCCAGCAGCCTCACTGCCCGCACCTGCGGCTCCTCCAGCCCCGGCCCGCAGCTGGGGGACGGAAACCCGGAACAAAACTTCTCAACACCCATGGGAAGTTAAGCAGCAGGCACTTCCTCGATTGAATGAAAGGTGGCAAGAGTCATCTCATTTGGAAGGGGTGTTAACTGGGGTCAAAATACAGATTTGAATACCCATCTTATTTTAGTTCTAAGACTTGGCGATTGCCAGGTATCATCTTTTCCATTTACCCGGGTCCACCAGCGAGGCCACAAGGGAGATTTCTTCCAGAGAGAGGAGAGAGTTATTAAGGCTGAAGTCCACGATTTGCCTTTCTCCTTCATGAAAAGGTGAGTGGATCATATATCATCACTAGTCACCCAAACAGTTAACCCTGAACTTTTCACCTGTCCTTTAATACAGTCAACTCCAAGCTAAATGTTTTCCGTTATTAAGAGGCGACCAAAGATCATGTAAAATATTATTATACTTTCTACAAACACATCCCCATCTGAGAGCTTTAGCTACTAGAGAAAGTCGTTGGAGTTTGGGGTCAGAGGAGCTGCAAGTATAAACCTTCATTCAGCTCTGTTTAGGATGTGTGATTTTTCTCTGGTTGTCTAAACCAGTCTAAATTTCCATAGACGGTCCCGACTCTGGGTGGCTCTAACAAGGATCCTGGAACTCCAGGAAATTCTAAACATCGTTTTATATTTTAAATATGATCCCAAGTTCCTTCCTGCACTTGTCGCTACGGTTTTGGCAACTGACAGCCCCAAGGGCTGCCTGTACAAGTTTCTCCCGAAGGGCGAGTAAATTAATTCTTTTGTCCATGAGGTGGATGGTTTGGTAATGTTATAATTCACAACGCTCTAATTCCTTCTTTCAAATTTAAAAAAAATAATTGCCTTTTAAATCCATCCCATTTAATTTGCTAAAATGATTCTCATTGTTCTGCATCTTTTCTCAAGTTTTGGTTAAATTCAATGTCAGTATTCTCCACGGAACTAGATTTTCATCTGACTTTGGAATCGGAAGGCAGGCTGTTACTGAGGTTCAATTTTGTGTCTTTACAAAACTTTGAATCAGTTACAAAACTAGATTTTTGGTTTTTTAAACCAAATTACAAAAACGGTTAATATCAAGATTAACACAGCTCAAACAATAATTGTTTCATTTTGTTTATCTCATGTTTGGAACCCCTCAAAAAAAAATACATACACCCTCTAAACACACAAAAAGATTATTGCCCTCGACAATATTCCTAATAGCAACCCCAATAGTATAAACTTTACACAGCTGTTTTCCCAAATAGATAATGTGAAACTTACTTATAGATTTTCAGTTTTAAAGGGCCAGTTTCTTTAGACTTCCAATTTCTTGTTGGTGCTTTCTTTATTCTTGAATAATGAAGCCAAGGTTCTTCTCCCAGACCTTTACCGCTATAAGGGTTGTTAAAATGACTCGATACGGTCCTTTCCACTTCTCAGTGATTTTACATACATTCAATCTCCTGGTCGGAAGGGATGCGCTGCTACGTCCAATTCTAAGGGTCCAGCTGTGGAGACATACTGACAAAGTTCTTGAAAAGAATTGCTTAAAGAAATCATAACACCTTTTAAAAACCTATCTCCAAAGGCACTCAAGATACTCAGAACATAGGACTCTTGATATGGTCTTTCATAAAACATTTCATAATGACTTAAATTTTCTTTCTCTTCTGGCTATACTCTGATTCTTAATAGAGCCATGGGTAATGCTTTAACCCACGTGAGGAGTGAGGTTTCCTGACAAATTTTACTCGACTGTTGCTTAAGGGTATAGTTCATTCTCTCTCTCTCTCTCTCCCCCCCCTCCCTCTCTTCCCCCCCCCCCCCCCCCCCCGCTTGTGGTCTGTATGGGGTGTGATAGTCTCAATCTATAGATAATACTTTGCTCAGCTTGTCTCATAATCTTTGCTATAAAATGAGGGCCATTGTCAGATGACATTCTTACAGGCACCCCACATTTTGGTATTATCTCTTTGAGCAAGACTTTGACTACTTCCCTTGCTTTCTCGGTGCGACAAGGGAAAGCCTCGGGCCACCCAGTAAAGATATCAACTAAAACTAGGATAGATCCTTCTTTTCAAGGCAATTCTATAAAGTCAATTTGCTAATATTCTCCTAAAAAATTTCCTTATTTCATAATCCCAAAGATGATCTTATTACTGATTCGGGGACATTTTTATATATAAATTTCACATCCGCTTCTAATTGTTTAAACAATCTTTGTCGTATTTCACTTTCTGTTCCCCGATATACTTTGTGATGTTCAGCTCGGGCAATTTCTCTTATTATTGTGGGTGGGACTATTATTTGACCTGTCGGTGTTACAGCCTATCCTGTTTCATTTTGTTAGCCTGCAATCTAATAATTAATTCTTCATCTTTTTCGTTATAATTTGGAGTTTCTTTAGGCAATTTTATACTTTTCTCTGGAACTAGTGCTAGGATGCCTTTTTCCGCAGCCTCTTTAGCAGCTTTATCGGCCAGTCGGTTACCTGCGTTCGGACCGGTCTTACCTAACTGATGTGCTTTACAGTGCATTATCGTGACTGCTGTTGGTTTTTGAATGGTTTCTAACAATTTCAGTACTTGTTCTGCGTGCTGAATGGTGGTTCCTTGCGCGGGTAACGGTCCTCTTTCTCTCCGTATCGCTCCATGCGCACGTACTACTCCAAAAGCATACTTTGAGTCTGTCCAAAAGTGTTGACTCGCTTTCCTTGACTTAGTTCCAGAGCTCGAATGAGAGCTATCAATTCAGCCTTTTGGGCAGATATCGTCGAAGGCAAAGTTGGCAACACAATTACCTCCTCAGTAGTTATTGTCTATCTTGATAAACGTTTTCCTTCACAGATGGAACCGCTTCCGTCGGCATACAGTTCCCAATCTGTTTCTTCTAGCGGCACATCTCAGAGATCCAGTCAGCTGGAGTAAACTCTTTCGATTGTCTGCAAGCAGTCACGTTCCAGTTCTCCTCCTTTAACTTGATCGGTTGTTGAAAACGCAACAGGGTTAACGGTGGTAGTAGTGTTTAGGTAAACATCATCTTGTTCCAGCCACACCACTTGGTATTTCAGCATCCTGCTAGGGGATACCCAATGCCCCCCTCTCTGTTTTAGCACAACAGTTATCATATGGGAAACGTACAGTAATCCTTTGTCCTCTAATCCTTTGTCCTCAGGTGAACTTACGAGCTTCCTGGATCAGTAGCACAGTTGCAGCGACGGCTCTCGGACGACCAGAGCATCCCAGACTCACATTACCTAATCGCTTCGAGAAGCAGGCCACAGCTCGCCCACTTGGCCCTACGTATTGGGCCAGGATACCCAGAGCTATACCTCTTCTTTCACGAGCAAAAAGTTCAAGTGTCTTCTTTGTGAGATCTGGCAGGCCTAGGGCTGGCACCCCTCTTACAGCCTGTTTCAGTTCTTGGAAAGTAGCTTTCTCGGCATCGGTCCAATCCATCGTTTGAGGTTTTGAGCTGCTCCTATAAAGGTCGGGCCAGCAAGCCACAACTTATAATCTACAGGTGACACCACTCGACCATTCCCGGCAACGCTCGTCATTAATTTTTTTCGTCTTAGGTTCGGGGAGACGACAAATTGCCTCTTTTCTCTCAGTTCCCAATTGTCTCTGTCCTTTTAGGATTTTAAAACTCATTTAAATAAGTTTCTTCTTTCTGGGTTATTTGGGTTTTTTTCTTTTGACGCTCGATATCCACCGATTCCCCAAAAGTTCAAAAAGTTAATAGTTAGCTTTGTGCATTGTTCTTCCGTCTCAGCTACAATTAACAGATCATCCATATATTTCAGCAAGATTTCTTGATTATTTTCTTTCTTCCAAATCTCTAATTCTCGTGCCAATTGATTTCCAAAAATGGTAAGACTATTCTTAAAGCCTTGAGGCAAGACTGTCCGCGTATATTGTGTTTT
The DNA here is from genome assembly GCF_964188355.1 of Buteo buteo. Lineage (NCBI taxonomy): Eukaryota > Metazoa > Chordata > Aves > Accipitriformes > Accipitridae > Buteo > Buteo buteo. The sequence continues at coordinate 21,760 of NW_027439378.1, forward strand.
TCTCCCAGTCTCAGGATTTTCCCATTCCAAAGCAAAAACCCCTTGACTACTGGGATCCAAGGGAATACGGAAAAAGGCATCTTTTCGGTCTAACACTGTGAACCATTCTTGTTTCTCCGTTAGGGTTGCTAACAAAGTATAAGGATTTGCTACTACCGGATGAATATCTTGTACTATTTGATTTATTGCTCTGAGGAGGTCTTGAACTAATCTACCATCTTTTTCATTAGCCTTTTAACAGGCAAGATCGGGGTGTTATATCTGGATTCGCATTCTATTAACAATTTGTATCTTAAAAATGTTTGTATTACCATTGCTAACCCTTTCCGACTTTCCGGTCTTAGGGGGTATTGTTTAATTCTTACCGGATTCCATCCTGGCTTTAAATCAACTCTCACAGGTTCTGCTTTTTGGATTTACCAGGAACTTCCCAGTCCAGACGATTGGAATTACAGCATTAGACTTTGACTGGTATAATCTTCTGCTTTCGGTAACCATCCTGTTAACAACAAAGCCACTGCTTCGATACGTTTAGTTTCTGGAATTGAAGTTTTAATCTCTCCATTTTTTAATTTAACTTCTGCCTCTAAGTTCTCAAATAGATCTCTCCTTAACAGGGTTTTAGGAGAATCTGGCACATACAAAAACTGCTGAGTGACCCATTGCTTTCCTAATTTCATTGTTAAAGATTTAAAGAAGGGTCTAGTTTCTCGTTCACTTGTTGCACCGACACCACCAATTTCTTCAAAACTTAACTCTCCCTCTAAGGTATTTAAAACTGAAAAGGTGACTCTAGTGTCAATTCAAATTCCATTTTCTGTTCTCCCGGTTTAGCTGTAACCAGAGGTTCTGCTGGGAGACTCCCCGTCAGATACGTTCACTTAAAAAGAACAAATCTACCTATGGCACTTTATTCCATTTACTCTCTCTCTCCTACAAAACAACAGTAATTGCAATATAGTATTGTAACTCAAAGTTCTGTTTGTTTACCATTTTTCCTGCAATTCACCCCAATGTGCCAATAAACGTCCCAACGGTGATGGTTTTGGTAACTTTTCATCAGCGGTTCCATTTCCTGCACTCTTATTCTTAAACAATTTTGCTGATGCCTTTATACTTCTATACATTCAAATACCAAATACCAAACAAATGCAAATGACAGTTGTCCCAAATAATACACAAAGTCCAACCCAGCAATAGCTTTCGCTTGTGACTTACGGGCAGACGCCTAGGCTTCCACTGCAGACGGGTACCCTCCAAGCCCCAACCCTGCGAAGCTTTCGCCGCGCCTCACGGGCAGGCTTTCCAAACAAATTCCAAAGCAGCGGCGCCTTACCTTTTTTTCCAGGGAACGCTGCGAGGAGCTTTGCGAGTCGAGGGCGACGGTTCTCCACGAGAATACCTCGGTGCCGGCCGGAGTTCGATCGACACTCGATCTCGTCCAGTCTCACTCGCAAGGTCCCATCTGGGTCGCCAAAACCGTTCCCGAAATCCGGAATAAAACTCCTTAACACCAACCTGAAGTTAAGCAGCGGGCACTTTGTTTATCGCAGCGCTGGGGACACGGGGGATCGCTCCTCCAAAGGCGTGTCCCGCTTAGTATCAAAATCCATCAGTTTTTACAGACTTTTCCTGTCAGGTCATTGTTACCTAAGCTCCTTCCGTAAAAATGCATACTATGCTCGTTCTTAAATTTAACCTTTATAATGATCGGTCCTTTGATTATATAACCTTATCAATATTCTTATTTAAAAACAATCATTGGTCAGTTACACTTAGCTCTGCTGACTGGCATCTTCGATCCTCAAATGGAGATGGGAAGGGTAAGGGGGTTTCCAAGCAGCAAACTGGCGTCCCCGACGGTTTCCTTAGTTTCCTGAAACAGAAGGTAGGAGAACCAGTAACTTCCTGGTGAGGTTTCTAGGGTTAGCTCTTTCAAACTTTAACAATATTAAGGTTCCTAGAGTCACGCGTAACACAGCTCCTCCTAAAGTTTCTATGGCTACGTTTCAAACTTAACGATCCTATACGTTATGCTTCACAATTTTACTTCTTAATCAAACCTAACTCTTCTATGTGATTAAATTTTGATTTCTTTACCGGAATATTTGCAACAGCTGGAGCCCAGCAGGAACAGGGGGGACACGGCCCGACCCCCCCAGCGCCTCACCTCCTCCTCCCCTGGGCTCCCTCACGGCCCCTCCACTCGTGCAAAGGGAGCGCAAACGCAGCCCGGAGGGCAAAGGGGACGGGCGGCCAGCGTTTATTCAGTCAGTCGCGTGCCTATCGAGTCCTGCCAGCGAGTCTGCTCTGGGGCTCGGGGCGCCCCCCGGCGCTCCCTCTGCCCCTCGGACACCTCTGATAGCCTATTTCCATACATTCTGTATGGCACGTCTAAATATTGGGATGGTTTTAATATTTTGTACCAGCTGTGGAAACTGGTTTGCTGCTAGGTGACTGCAAAAGTGAGATTTGGTAAATAATTATTAGAAATCTTACACTAACACTACGATTGAAACAATAGACAAAAGTATAGCCAAGCAATCGACTAGCAGAGGTAGGTACTCCTAAGTTTTGCAGTTCTTTGCTCTTATGACTAGATGTTCCTGTACGCTGGATGAGAACAATGCTGAAACTGACCACGTGTGATTGAACCTGCGTTAAGCTTCAAGATCAAAGAACAAGGACAAGAATAAAGACTTCGAGGACAGCCAGCAAGAACTTCAGATGGGTCGGTGGTTGCAAAAGCAGCCCTTCGTCTCAAATGGATCCTTCATTGCACGTGATCGGACGTAGGCAGTACTATGATAATCGGTTGCCGTCGTTTTTATGTATATGTATACTAATCTGATTAACATGCAATTAGTTATTCTGTATAACCTGTTTGTGCTAAAGCTGTGGCATGCACGCTAGGTGGAACTATCCCCCGTGCAGCCAGCGCTGCAATGAAGAATGCCTGCTTTCTAAAACTCCAAAACGAGTCTTAGGGAGTTTCTTCGACTGGCTTTTCAGTATCAGGGGTACAAGGGAGGAAAGGAAAAAAAAAAAAAAAAAAAAAGGCAGCGGTGTGGGAAAGAGAGGGGACCAGGGGAAGGGGCAGGGAGGGACCAGAACGCGGAAGAGGGGAGACAGGGCCCCGAGGGCCCGGGGCTCACCACAGCTCTTGGCACTGCCAGGAGAATTTGCCAGTTGAGACGCTTCTTTCTGCTCCTCTCCCGCTCCCCTCCTCTTCTGTAACTCCGGCGGCGCGGCCGTCCTCCCCCTAGGAGAACACGCGTCTCATAGGTCTTGCGAGACGAGGCCTCCTAGGCACGGAGCCTCGCTCGCTCGCACACTACGTGGCCGTACCGCACCGTCGGTGCCGCATCCGGACCCTGCGGTGCACCTCGGCGGTCTGACCTGCTGCGGACTACGAAGAGGGATCCTTCCACACGCGGAGAGGCAGGCTCTCTCTTGCCTGCAGCGGGAGGCAGCTGCCGGCCGGCCAGCCTTCCATTTCTTCTTCTCTACCTTTCTCTGGCCTCTCCAGCTTCAGCCGCAGCAGCTCCTGCCCGCAGCCGGTAAGCGCCCCGCCTGTCCCTTTGTGCTCCCGCGCCGCGAGGAGAGGGAGGCCGGGCAGAGACAGCCCGTGCGAGCTTTCCTTGCCGGCGGCGTTTCCTTACCGGGAGGAAGCAACGAGCGCGGCGGCACCTCCCGCCGGTGCCGCATTACCGTTACCGTCGGACGGCACGTGCAGGACCGCGGCAGCCCCGCGCACTCGCAGCCTCCGAGCTGCAGTACCGAACATTGGTCGCCGGGTGGCAGCGGCGAGCGCTTGGCACAACGCGCCAGCGCGCATGCGCGGCACCCCAGCTGCAGTACCGAAGTCTGTTCAACAGGTGGCGGAAGAGAGCGCTGGCGAAACGCGCCGCCACCGCGCGTGCGCGGCTCCGCGCTGCTGTACCGCGTTTCGGTTGCTAGGCAACAGCAGGAGGGCGGCAAAAGGCGCCACCGCGCATGCGCGGCTCCCGACCGCCAGGGCCGCGTTTTGGTTGCCAGGCAACAGCAGGAGCGCCGTCAACCGCGCCGCCGCGCATGCGCGGTTGCCGAGGCGCCATGTCGCGTTTTGGTTGCCAGGCAACAGCGGCGAGCGCCGTAAAAACCGCAGCGCGCATGCGCCCTTGCCGAGCTGCCGTAACGCGTTTCGGTTGCTAGGCAACAGGAGCAGGCCGTAAACCGCGCCGCCGCGCATGCGCGATAGCCGAGGCGTCATGTCGCGCCTCGGTTGCCAGGCAACAGGGGCCAGCGCCGTAAAAGTCGAACCACGCATGCGCGCTTGCCGAGCAGCCGTAAAGCGCCTCGGCTGCCCGGCAACAGCTGGACACACCCCCCCCCCCCCACCGACGCACTCCACCGCGCATGCGCCCCTCCCCAACGCCACTTCCCACCTTCGGTCACCGGGCAGCAGCAGCCGCATCCCCGTAACGATCCTCTTCGGAGCATCAGCTGCACGAGGGACGACTGACAGCTCAGACCAGTAGAGACCAGACACAGGCGGCAACTACTTACTGGGGGCACAGGGATTACGTTGCCCTGCCCTTTCCCCACTCGCAGCCCGGGCAGTCATCTTCATCGTCTCCGTTCCAAAGAGCACCCGAGTGGCTGGAGCGTTTACAGCAGTCAAGTGCAAAGAACAGACCATTCGGGTGGTCGCTTCTGCCCCTGCCCTCCCCACCCCGTTATCTACAGAGGAGAAGCAGCACAGGGAACCTGCAAATGGGGGGGGGGGGAGGGGGGGGGGGGTCCCCTGGAGCAAGCCCCAAGGACTGCTGTATCCCCTCTGAATGTGGCATCAGGGTTGCGGGAGCGACAGCAGCCAGCCAACAGATGCTGGCGAGAGATTTAAAAAAAAAAAATAACGCCTGGTTCCGGTGACAGCCTGAAGGCAGGCCACAAGAGACCCAAAGCTGCTCTGTGCCAGAGGGGCAGCTCTGTCCAGCAGGAAACGCCGCGTCCCAGCGCACCAGATGCCAGCGGCCCACCTGCAAGCCAGCGATACCCTGGCGACCCTGGGGCTCGGTTGGGGTGGGCGCACCTTTCCTCACCTCTGAGCCATCAGAACTCTGCTCTCCCAATCCTACACGCACGCAAGGCTTCTTGTGCGGGGCTCGTCTCTTATCGAAGAGACGCTGCACGGTGTTACTTACCGCCCCGCCCTCCGGCGTGCAAAGGAATCAGCCGTGAAGCAGGGATAGCAAAGAGGCCTGTCGGGATATTAGTAGTCCTCAGCAGACGACCGTAGAGCCCTCGAGGTTCCATCTTTGCTCCCTACAGGAGCGTGGCTCCGCACTCCTTGCCGCTCCCGCCGGCAAGCGACACAATTGCCCTTTGCTGCCTGCAACAGGCAGTACCTGCACGGCCCCAGTAATGCCGCTTACAGAGCGAGAGGCGCTCGCTATAAAGCGGCAATGAAGAACAAGGACGGCCCGTCAAGATGGCAGGACGAACATAGAGAGCCTCCAGCATTAGCCAGGCAGGGCTTGCAACTCACCTCGTGTCGTGGTTTAACGCCAGCCAGCAAGAAAGCCCCACGCGACCGCTCGCTCGCTCCCCCGCCCCCAGTGGGACGGGGAGACAATCGGAAGGGCGAAAGTGAGAAAACTCGTGGCTTGAAACGAAAACAGTCTAATCATTTAAAAGAAACAACAACAACAACAACAACAACAACTTGTAAGGAAAAGAAGAAAAAAAAATGACAGAGAATGGGGTGCAGGCAGCATGCCAGGGGTCTGGAGCCTGACGGATGATGGGGAGCGGGGGGTGGAATGTGGAGGAGGGAAAGGAAGCGGGGGGGACGACGGGGGGGATGGGACAGGAGATAGAAGAGCAGGGGATGCGGGGGGAAACAACTCGCGTGGGTTAAAAACTCGAATGGGTGAAGGGGGCGGGCTGGAGCAGCAGGGGGCATATATGGGGGAGAAACACACGCCGGGGAGAGGGTAGGTGAGGGTACAGAGGTGCATGGGGGGACACGGGGGGGAGATGACCTACCCCAGGGAGCCCACCCAGGATGATCCACAGCAGGTAACTCACCTGGGATAACCCGCAACAGAGCATCCACACCAGATCATCCACACTGGGAGGACCCCCAGCAACGCCCCTCAAACTGCTTGTGCTTCACCCCCAGTCTTCCCCAAACTGGGGAGTTTTTTGCTTTTTCAAAATACTCAGTTTGGGGTGTGTTTCAGTGCTTTTCCACAACATAAAAAGGGGTGATCTTTCGGTTGTGGGTTTGTGCATGAAAATGGGGTGGGTTTTTTGCTTTCCAGCTGCACCAATCCAGGCGGATTTGGCTTTCCCAGGAGTCCCAAAGTCGTTTGTTTTTTCCCCGTTGCAGACCCAGAATCAGGGGGTTTGGGGTTGTCCTGGTTTCAGCTGGAATAAAGTTCATTTTCTTCCGAGTAGCTGGTACAGGGCCATTTTGGATTTAGGGTGAGAATAACGTTGACAACACCCCGATGCTGTAGTTGTTGCTAAGCAGTGTTTATACTAAGTCAGGGACCTTCCATCTCCTCATACCGCCCTGCCAGCAGAGGCTGGGGGCGCACAAGAAGAGTCGCTGAGCTAAAGCAGGATTCCAGGTAAACAGGTCAGCTCGAAATACACCACCTCCTTTAAAAGTTAAGAGCGATTTGAACACTTAAAATCAGCATTTAGGCTAATCGATACCATTTTGAACACCTTCTTAGCATACAAGTAAACACTCTTGCCGGTGTTGGAAAACGTCTCCTCCCTTCCTTACAGCACCGCTGCAGGGAGATAACCCTGGGAGGCTGCGGGACGAGGTCGTACGCAATCAGAATCTACGCTTACGGATCCACCACAACAGCTACAGCCCTTGCGCTGCTGCTGCTGCTGCTTTGCATCTTGCTCGTTTGGTGAATAAAGCTGAAAGTGAAGTGGAAAACTCCAAAGAGCAAAAGGAAAAATAAAGAATAAATCTCAATCATTCACTTTACACTAAAAAGGCGTGCCCATGTTTATATACGTCCAATAAAAATACTTATACTGTAAAAGTATTTCATTTTCCTTTCCCATTACCTTAACTTGCACAGCTCTGAATACATACCATTAAATTATCTCTCTCCAAAGTACACAGTTATAATGGGACTAGGGGTTTTTGTGCGTGTTACAGAACGCGGAGGGACACCTGGCCAGCTGAGCTGCCCAAGAGAGGTGCTACTGAACTGCCAGGGAAACGCACCATTGAAAGCCAGACAGAAAGAAAGTACTTCAGAGCACTCCGTCAAAACATCAGGAAAAAAACCCCATAACATTCAGTTGCCTCTCTTTTTAAACGTTTAGAAAAATACCTAACTGCTTACATACACATAACAAATCAAATACTACAGCTATTTGGCAGTTAGTTTAAACAATGCAAGTCAATTTGTAAAATCCCCAGGGCTGCAATACCTCAGACTACCAAAAAGGACTGGCGGGTTTCCTAATGCTTTTGGCAGTACTGAAGCAGGCAGAGCAACACGTTTTCATGTTATCTCGACTGTTACAACTGAGAAACCAAAGACCAGTGATGCCACCAACTTTAGGAAGATGGGCTGTGCTTGGGTCTTTGGAAGGAAATTGACTTTTTTTTTTTTTTTTCTTTTTTTAAAAGAGAGTGAAAAGTCTCGTTACTGATGACTTCTACTGTCAAGTCGATCACCTCTGAAGATCCACTCTGATGGGAAGTTCCTAAAACAAAATCTCTTTGAGAGAGAAAGACTTCCATTTTGGAAAATCTCTTTCCAACTGAAGTCAAAATTACACACTGTAGGTTCAAGGAAAAAATACATTACTGAAGCAGTAACTCATCAAAAACACCTCAGGACTCACTGTCACTAGTTACAAGGCTGCTAATGCTTCCTGGGAAAGCCTGGAAAACACACAGATGCGACGCCCGTTTTGTCCTGTTTTGTCCACGTCTCTTCTTTGACCTTGATTGCTTTTAGTACAGATGCTAATTATCTCCGTAACGTTTTTGAGTACTACTAGAAGATATTTAAAAAAAAATCATTGACTGTAAAAGCATAAAGCTTTTATCATGAAAACAAAGGCTGTTTCTTCTGAACAGCTGAACTCTTACGAACAGTTCCTTCCCTCTTTTAGGACAAAATTATTTTCACAGTATCATTTACTAGCAAGCACACAGCAACAGAAGATTATGCTTTCAGGAAGAGAAAATAAACTGCGGGAAGTAAACTTTGTATAGGTGTAACATGCTCCGGAACAGAACTTATTTTTAGTATTTCTGTTAAAATATTTCATGTAAAAAAAAGTAGAAGGAGAGTTGGCACACTCTCAACGTTAAAGTCCGTACCGCAAGTACCTTTGGAAAAATGCAGACACACATCGTAGGCGTACCTTGTACTTGCAGGCCACTACGGAATCTTTCCATCCGTCTCGTACCGTCACGGCAGAAGAAAGGGCAACCACGGCGAAACGGTGCCAGCTGACATCCAGCTGAGAGAAGAAAAAAAAACATTAGCACAAAGCTGGGTAGGAACCCAAAGCTGCCCTTTTTTTTTGTGAAGGTTTGTGAAGACAGTACGACTGAGCGGAGGAAAAAGTATTTTTGCGTCATCTACGGTACAGTTGTTGACACAGGCCACTAGAGCTTTTGCATTTTTCAGACAACCGCGCCCTTTTTTTTTTCCTTTCTTTTTTTGACTCATCGGCAACTTTACTTTCACTAGAACTCACTTTCCTAGATACACGCAGGTGACAGACATAGAGACCTACCTACATTTTCTCAAGCCTTAGTATAGCCGAGGCTTCATCACCCTATACGTCCCAAGTTGAGTATTTTTGCTAAAGAGCACAGCAACGCATCTGTCCTTGTGAACTGCCTCGTTGCAAAAAAGGAATCATTTTTTCCAGGCCGTTGCTCCGAACGGGCAAGATCTTTTAAAACCGCAGTTGTGCCACCAAACCCGCTCAGGGTCCCTCCTAGCTTTTGACCGCCCTGAGATTTAACAGGCACACGCTCCATTCCATCTTCCAACAGCAAAAATACGCTAACGCTCTCGGACCCAGAGCGCAACCCTACGGATGTCCACGCACACAGCCTGCCGTTTTGATGAGGAGCCACCCAGCATCCCTGCGAGCACAGCTGCACGCGCCAGATCGGTTTCCCCTACGCCGCGAGTTACCGGTTTCGGTGAACGTAGTTTCTGACGCTTTAAACTGAAAACCGTATCTCGACGCTTCGCCACAGCAGAAACGACCCATCGCCAGAACGCGACAAAAACGCAGTAACACCAATTGCAAACCCACAGCAGCAACAGCTCCAGAAATATTTAGACCAGGAACAAGGGAGAAAAACAAAACAGCTTCATCTCACGCACAGGGGAGCGGCAGGCAGAGAAAAGGGTCGGCATTCTGAGCCCTTACAGAAAACGGGCATTCTCCTTCCGTTCCTCAGCCCGTCCGTGAAGGTCTAAATACCGCAACACTACTACGGCAACGTCGAGAGTAGGGAACAGCAGCCCTGCCACCGGACTTGCCGCTGACCCATGCTATTTACGTAGCAGGACGCGTAAGCAGAGGGACGCGTTTTGCCACACGCAGCCCTGAACTTCCTGAAAATTTACGTTTACCAAAAAAGCCATTTGGAACATATTGCCAAACAACATTCGGCAAGAAAGCTTTGATGCGTTTGACACACGCAAGTTTTTGGTCACTTGCTATTTGCTTCCTGTTGCTGCTGCTGTTCTTCCTTCAGAAATTCTACTCGTCGCCCAGTTATTCACTACTGGTTCAAGCATTTGCCTTCCTGGTATTACCAGCACATTCACAGAGGCAAGTAACTTAATTGCTCTTCTACAGTTATCCAAACGACAATTACAGCCATGAAAGAGAAGGAGAGGTCAGGCAGCAGAAGAGCTCTGCAGGCTGGCACCAGTCAATATTGCACTCTCTAAAACCAAACAACAACAAAACAAAACCGTGACCCTGTATCCTTCTTTTTTTTTTTTTTTTTCCTTCTTCTTTCAGAGCTCATCCCTGCCTCAGCATTTTGTCTTGTCAGAGCACGAAGCGCAGGTGATCCGTACCCTGACGACTTCTGCGTGTGATGAATGCCTGTTCAGAAATAGTCCAGATCTGCAAGACTGGTGTCATTTCTATGGTTTTAATCATCATAACTCACATTTTATTTACTCACGCATTTGTGAGGAAACTAATTAACTTTTAGACACTGCCTCTCCTTTTTTTGGGGGGGTGGGGGGGGGTGGAAATGTGTTAGAGACTGAAAAACATTACAATTCAGAGCTCCCAACCACGAGGGAGCGGTGGAGAAATCAATGAAAGCAAAGACCAACAGCAGCAACGTCAACTGGAAGTTGGCTTTCATTCCGATCACGTACTTAAGCGACTCTCCTTGCAAGTCTATGCCTCGGTCCTAGGAATGACTAGTCCCTTTTTGGAAGGACAAACTTTTTCACTTAAAAGTCCTAGACTGAAGACTCCGCTGAACGGAATGGGGATTGTCCCACGGGACAACATGCCGTCAACACTCTTAATGGGGAAGGAAAAAAAAAAAACCCCAAATAAAAATCAAGTTTAAGTACCAGTTCCCATCACGTTTCACTCATTACATTTCTACTGGCATCTAGGTGCTCAAAAATGAACTACAGGGACACCACATATTCCTAAAAATTCAGTTATACATAAAAAAGTAAAAGGCTATTTCCAACTTGCCCATAAAAATCAGTATGAACAGAGAGAAGAGAAACACTCGACCCTGAAGAAGCTAACAGGCAGCTCTGAATTTACCAGACAGGAAATTTCATTCTTTCCCCTGAAACAAAAACACATCAAGGGACCAGTTCAGGAACAGGGCGCGATCTGTTAACAGCAATTTTTCCATCGTCTTTTCTGCACTAGCAGCAAATTTGCCTTCCCTGTGGGTTTAACGTGGAGCACCTGCAGTGCCCTCGAACTCGCAAGTGTTTCTCTCCGCCCCCCCAGCCCGATACGTGCGATTACCTGAGCAGCAAGCGGAATTAACCACGCAGGATTTTCTTCGTGCGACGCGGAAGGTGACACTGGGAGAAGAGGAGACAAAGAAATGAACCTGCTTGTCACACCCAGCCAACGGTGAAAAGGCAGGGGAGGATTCTGCCGGAAGGGCTCTGCACCCCAGGAGCTCCCGCCGGCCGGTTTCTCTCCCCTTTGCCCGGTACCGAGGGGATGACGACACCTCGCGCGCGTCCCCTCGCGGGGGGGGCTGCCCCAGGTGAGCCGGGGGACCCCCACCTCGCTTCTGCCCGCGGGAACGGACCGGGAGAGACACTCCACGCAGAGAGAGGAGCGTGGCGTGGATTGCATGCCCGAGGGAAGAGGCCGGGCTCCCCGCTGGCAGAAGGACAACTCGCCTCCCTGCTGCTCGGAGCTGCTTGCTGCGGACAGCCCTGCCTGCGCCCGGCCGCTCTTCGGCCGTGCTGGGAGCGCGGTCCGGCCGACAGACGCCCCAGCGAAAAGACGCTCCAGCTAATCGCGCCTCCTGCTCGTTACAGCTGCAGGTACTTTTGCCTCTGGCTAATGCACGCTCCAGACAGCGGACACCCCGCCTCGTTCCAGCTCCCGCTTGCTACAGTTCTGGCTCCTTGAAGCCCCAGCTCCGCACTGAAGCTCCGGCTGATTTCAGCTGCTTCTCCTTACAAGCTCCAGCTATGTGCAACGGTCTGGGCTTTCCATAAGGTTATCTATCAACTGCTGTCAACACTGGAGCGTTAGGATTAAACATCAGAGTTACACGCCAAGTAAATATCCATTAGTTTGGGCGATTAATTACTTGACGACTATTCTGAGCGGCGCAGAAAGAAGAGCTGGACTCAAAGAGGGCACGTGGGGTCTGAAAAGCACCTTTCCCCCCCGCAGACCATCACAGATGTTGAGTTCGGCCTGCTGCGTGCCGGCCTCCCGCACTTCGGCGTCCGACACAACCAGACCCCCATCTCCGGGGAGGGACCACGCACCCTGCCTGCCCCCCGCTTCCCCCCGCAGCCCCCAACACCCTCCCACCCGCCTGCAAAACCAGCCAAGCCGGCTCCCGCTTTTGGCCCCCACACCAGCTGACTCGGGGCCCATTTGGGAGCCAAAAAACCCGGCCGCTGAGCCTGTTCTCAAGGCCCAAACACGCAGGGCCGGACCTCTGTTTCTGGGCCCAAAGCTGCGCAGCTCGGTCTGTTTCCGAGCCCCCAAATCAGCCACGCGAGCCTGTTGTCAAGCCCCAGGAACGGAAAACTTGTTCTCCATTTCTGACCCTGCAGTGCCCACGGGCGACGCCGAGCGTAGCCACCCCACAGCCCTGCACCCCCGGGGCCCCACACGTAGTTTCGGGGAGTGCTCGGGACCTGCGGAGGGCCCGGCCCCACGCCTCTGCGGGGCAGCCCCAGCACAGGCAGGGCGTCGCTTCACGATTGCCGTTTCAGGCTTTATTTCCCCGCCACCAGCGGCACGGCCAGGCCCCCACCCCAAACCCCCCAGCCGAAGCACCCCCGCGGGTAGCCGGGCCAAGCCACCCGGAAAACAAGAAAACCAAAGAGGGAACAAGACAGAGACCGTGGGGAAAGGCAAGGAGAAGGACACAGAAACAGAGAGAGCGCGGGAGGGATAGGGAGCAGGACAGAGAGATGGAGCAAGAAAGGAAAAAAGGACGGGAGGCAGAACCAAGGGAAAGAGAGACAAGGATGGGGAGCAGGACAAAGGGACGGAAGAGGAAAAAAAAAATAGCAACGGGCTGCAGGACAGAGATGAAGGGATTCAATAGACACAGGGAGCATGACAGAAGGACAGAGAGGAGACAGACAAAAGGGACAAAGAGCAGGCCAGCATCGGAGGGGAAAAAACCAGCTGCGATGGGCAGTGGGAGAGAGATACGGAAAAAGAAAAAAATACTGAGGAACAGAAAAAAGAAAGAAGCGACAGCTAGCTGGACAGGGGGACACAGTTAGAAAGGGCGGGAGAGGGAACGGGGCAGAGAAAGACAGACAGAAAAGGTAGCGAAAGAAAGCAAGGCAGAGGGACAGCAAACAGGGCGGGGGGGGGGAAGGGACAGGGGTCTGGACAGAGGTGGAGAAATAAGCAGCAGGGACAGAGAAAAAGAGACAGAAAGAGGGACAGGGAACATGGCAGAGAAGGAAAAATCAGGACAGCGGCAGGACGGAGATCAAAAACTGGGACGGTCCTCAGGACAGAGAGGAATACGAATACGAGCAGGGAGCGGGACAAAGGGATACAGCGAGAAACGACGGGACAGGAAGCAAGACAGCGCGACAGACAAGAACAATGACAACGAGAGAGAGAGAGCGTGCGCGTGAGAAGCACAGGGGGTTGGGAAATTTAGAAAGAGAGGTATCAGGAGCCCTGCAGAGAGAGGGAGGGTGAATAAAAAAAGGGGCAGGAAGCAGCACAAAGGGTCACAGAGAGTAAGAGATGAACAGGAAGGAGGACGGGGACAGTGAGATCCAGAATGACAAAAATAAACAGCAACGGCGAGCAAGACAAAGGGATAGAGACAGAAACAGAAAGTAGGAAGAAGAGAGATAGGAAGGCAGGGACACAGAGCGACACGTACAGGTACGGAGAGGAAAAGAACACTAGGGGAACAGGCCAGAGAAATTGGGAGGCGGGGAAAGAGGCGGATGCAGATCAGGACAAGGAGATGGAAAAGGAAAAAACAGCGACTGGCTGCAGGACAAAGACGGGGCGGGGAGAGGGAGAGGGAGCAGGACAAGAACGCAGAGAGAAAAAGAAAGGGGGGCAGTCGAAGGAAAGGGGGGGGGGAAGAGGGAGCAGGACAAGAGAATAGACAGAAGAGGAGAGGTACAGGGAAGCAAAATAAAAATAATAAAAAAACAAACAAACAAACAAAAAAGTCACAGCAGCAAGAGAAAGCGAGGGGGTCAGGAGAGGGGGAGGGAGGGAGGGACCGGGAGGCACAAGAGGAGCGACAGGGCCCCGGAGGCCCAGGACTCACCACAGCTCTCGCTCTTGGAGCTGCCAGGAGACCTTGCCAGTGCAGACGCTTCTTTCTCCTTCTCTCCTCCCTTCCTCTTCCGTAACTCCAGTCGCTTGGCTCTCCTCCACATAACGGAACACGCGAGCGTCTCGCGGCTCTTACGAGATGAGGCCTCCTAGACACGTAGCCTCGCTCGCTCGCTCACTACGTGGCCGTACCGCGCTGCTGGTCATGCATACAGACCCTGGCAGCCTGACCTGCTGCGGACTACGAGGAGGGATCCTCCCACACCCAGAGAGGCAGGCTCTCTCTTGCCTGCAGCGGGAGGCAGCTGCCAGCCAGATGGCCTTCCGTTTCTTCTTCTTTACTTTTCTGTGGCCTCTCCAGCTTCAGCAGCTCCCGTCCACAGCCAGCAAGCGCTCCGCCTGTCCCTCTGTGCTCCCGCGCCACGAGGAGAGGGAGGCCAGGCAGAGACAGCCCACGCGAGCCTGAGGCTGCTGCAGTCAACGGCATCCCCGGGGACGAACAGACAACCGCACTCACAGCGTGGCCTCTGGGAGAGGGAAAGAGGCAGCAGTGACCGTTATTACTGTAGCTCGACCCTGGCCAGAGCCCCTCCTTCCGCAGGGGCTTCCGCAGACGCCGCTCGTTCCCCGCGCCGCTGCTAACGGCACCCACGTTCAGGGAGACTCGAGAACATGGGAGGGCCAGCTTGCTGCCCTCACGACAGGGCTCGGGGGCTGCCTGCGGCTACAGCACAGGCTTCAGGGGAGGGGCTGGAGCTGGGGGCAGCCGCACGGGCCGAGCGGGGCCGGGGGAAGGCGCCGGGGGAGCTCCGGCGACTCGGGGAGGCGCCCGCTGGCCGCGCCTGGGGGGTGCCCGCCTCCGTCCCCTCTTCCCTTCTATCGGCTCTCGGGGAACTGCCTGGCGCTGCCCTGGCCCGGCTCGCCTCCGGCGGACCGGGAGCCTGCCGCGGCGGCCGCTTCGCAGCTTCCCGTCCCGCCAGCGCCCGGCGGCCAGCGGGCAGGAGGCACCCCCCCGCCCCCGCCCCTGCCCCTGCCCCCGCCGGAGGGGATCGCTCGCCTCACCCGCGGTCCCGGCGCTCGCCCGCTGCCGCCCAGACCCGCGCCCTGCGCGCCACCACGCTGCACCCGGACACCGCGCATGCGCCGGAGGGGCCGGAGCCGACGAGCGAACGCCGGGCTGCCCCACGCGCAGGACGGCGCATGCGCCCGGGTCGCGCGTCCGCACGGCTGGTCGGGGAGCGGGTGCAGCGGGAAGCCCGCGGAAAACCACACGAAACCGGCAACGCTCCTGCGTCTGACCTGGTCGGACTCCGGGGGCCGCGGCGGCAGCAAGGACTACGCCGCGCCCGAGAGCCACGCTGCCGCCCGGCCGCCGAGTCCGCGAAAACTACAGCTCCCGGCATGCCCCGGGAGGCAGCCCGCCCTGCTGCCTGACCCCGAGGGGAAGCCGCTTCCGTTTCCGCCCACCCCCACGCCGGCGCAGCCGCAGTTCCCGCCGAGCCCCCAGCGCCGCTCCGGGCAGCTCCGGCGCGCTTTCGCCGCCCGGCTCCGGCACGGCGCGGCGCGGCACCCCCC
Organism: Buteo buteo; assembly: GCF_964188355.1. Classification (NCBI taxonomy): domain Eukaryota; kingdom Metazoa; phylum Chordata; class Aves; order Accipitriformes; family Accipitridae; genus Buteo; species Buteo buteo. The sequence goes on from NW_027439378.1 coordinate 37,363, forward strand.
CGCGCGGCTCCGGCTCCGGGCAGCGGCCGCCGCCGCCGCTCCGTGCGTCCCACACAGACCCCGCCGTCCTCCTCGGGGCTTTCCCCGGAACCCGCCGGCCGGCTGCGCAGCCCCGCCACGGGGCCCGGTGAGCACCCCCCCCGCGCGCGCACGTGGTCCCAGCCGCCCTGCGCCCCCCCCCCCTCGCGCGCACTTGCTCCCAGCCCCCCTGTGAGCCCCTCCCCCGCGCGCACTTGCTCCCAGCTGCCCTGTGAGCGCACTCCCCCCCCCGCGCGCACGTGGTCCCAGCCGCCCTGCGCCCCCCCCCCGCGCGCACTTGCTCCCAGCCCCCCTGTGAGCCCCCCCCCCCGCGCGCACTTGCTCCCAGCCCCCCTGTGAGCCCTCCCCCCCGCGCGCACTTGCTCCCAGCCGCCCTGTGAGCCCACCCCCCCCCCCCCGCGCGCACGTGGTCCCAGCCCCCTGTGAGCCCCCAGGGCTCCCCCCCGGCCTCTGCACCGGCGGCCCCCACCTCCCCCGGGCCACCCCCGCCTCCGACGTTCGCCGTCCGAGGGGCGCCCGGCCCCGCTCACCTTCTCCCGAGGGGCAGCCGCAGCCCGGCCACCGCTCCGCTCCGCTCCTGCCTCGGCTCCCACCGGCCCCGCCCCGGCCCCTCCCCCGGCAGCCCCCCCTTTCCAGGGAGGGGACGGCCCCAGCAGCCTCACTGCCCGCACCTGCGGCTCCTCCAGCCCCGGCCCGCAGCTGGGGGACGGAAACCCGGAACAAAACTTCTCAACACCCATGGGAAGTTAAGCAGCAGGCACTTCCTCGATTGAATGAAAGGTGGCAAGAGTCATCTCATTTGGAAGGGGTGTTAACTGGGGTCAAAATACAGATTTGAATACCCATCTTATTTTAGTTCTAAGACTTGGCGATTGCCAGGTATCATCTTTTCCATTTACCCGGGTCCACCAGCGAGGCCACAAGGGAGATTTCTTCCAGAGAGAGGAGAGAGTTATTAAGGCTGAAGTCCACGATTTGCCTTTCTCCTTCATGAAAAGGTGAGTGGATCATATATCATCACTAGTCACCCAAACAGTTAACCCTGAACTTTTCACCTGTCCTTTAATACAGTCAACTCCAAGCTAAATGTTTTCCGTTATTAAGAGGCGACCAAAGATCATGTAAAATATTATTATACTTTCTACAAACACATCCCCATCTGAGAGCTTTAGCTACTAGAGAAAGTCGTTGGAGTTTGGGGTCAGAGGAGCTGCAAGTATAAACCTTCATTCAGCTCTGTTTAGGATGTGTGATTTTTCTCTGGTTGTCTAAACCAGTCTAAATTTCCATAGACGGTCCCGACTCTGGGTGGCTCTAACAAGGATCCTGGAACTCCAGGAAATTCTAAACATCGTTTTATATTTTAAATATGATCCCAAGTTCCTTCCTGCACTTGTCGCTACGGTTTTGGCAACTGACAGCCCCAAGGGCTGCCTGTACAAGTTTCTCCCGAAGGGCGAGTAAATTAATTCTTTTGTCCATGAGGTGGATGGTTTGGTAATGTTATAATTCACAACGCTCTAATTCCTTCTTTCAAATTTAAAAAAAATAATTGCCTTTTAAATCCATCCCATTTAATTTGCTAAAATGATTCTCATTGTTCTGCATCTTTTCTCAAGTTTTGGTTAAATTCAATGTCAGTATTCTCCACGGAACTAGATTTTCATCTGACTTTGGAATCGGAAGGCAGGCTGTTACTGAGGTTCAATTTTGTGTCTTTACAAAACTTTGAATCAGTTACAAAACTAGATTTTTGGTTTTTTAAACCAAATTACAAAAACGGTTAATATCAAGATTAACACAGCTCAAACAATAATTGTTTCATTTTGTTTATCTCATGTTTGGAACCCCTCAAAAAAAAATACATACACCCTCTAAACACACAAAAAGATTATTGCCCTCGACAATATTCCTAATAGCAACCCCAATAGTATAAACTTTACACAGCTGTTTTCCCAAATAGATAATGTGAAACTTACTTATAGATTTTCAGTTTTAAAGGGCCAGTTTCTTTAGACTTCCAATTTCTTGTTGGTGCTTTCTTTATTCTTGAATAATGAAGCCAAGGTTCTTCTCCCAGACCTTTACCGCTATAAGGGTTGTTAAAATGACTCGATACGGTCCTTTCCACTTCTCAGTGATTTTACATACATTCAATCTCCTGGTCGGAAGGGATGCGCTGCTACGTCCAATTCTAAGGGTCCAGCTGTGGAGACATACTGACAAAGTTCTTGAAAAGAATTGCTTAAAGAAATCATAACACCTTTTAAAAACCTATCTCCAAAGGCACTCAAGATACTCAGAACATAGGACTCTTGATATGGTCTTTCATAAAACATTTCATAATGACTTAAATTTTCTTTCTCTTCTGGCTATACTCTGATTCTTAATAGAGCCATGGGTAATGCTTTAACCCACGTGAGGAGTGAGGTTTCCTGACAAATTTTACTCGACTGTTGCTTAAGGGTATAGTTCATTCTCTCTCTCTCTCTCCCCCCTCCCTCCCTCTCTTCCCCCCCCCCCCCCCCCCCCCACTTGTGGTCTGTATGGGGTGTGATAGTCTCAATCTATAGATAATACTTTGCTCAGCTTGTCTCATAATCTTTGCTATAAAATGAGGGCCATTGTCAGATGACATTCTTACAGGCACCCCACATTTTGGTATTATCTCTTTGAGCAAGACTTTGACTACTTCCCTTGCTTTCTCGGTGCGACAAGGGAAAGCCTCGGGCCACCCAGTAAAGATATCAACTAAAACTAGGATAGATCCTTCTTTTCAAGGCAATTCTATAAAGTCAATTTGCTAATATTCTCCTAAAAAATTTCCTTATTTCATAATCCCAAAGATGATCTTATTACTGATTCGGGGACATTTTTATATATAAATTTCACATCCGCTTCTAATTGTTTAAACAATCTTTGTCGTATTTCACTTTCTGTTCCCCGATATACTTTGTGATATTCAGCTCGGGCAATTTCTCTTATTATTGTGGGTGGGACTATTATTTGACCTGTCGGTGTTACAGCCTATCCTGTTTCATTTTGTTAGCCTGCAATCTAATAATTAATTCTTCATCTTTTTCGTTATAATTTGGAGTTTCTTTAGGCAATTTTATACTTTTCTCTGGAACTAGTGCTAGGATGCCTTTTTCCGCAGCCTCTTTAGCAGCTTTATCGGCCAGTCGGTTACCTGCGTTCGGACCGGTCTTACCTAACTGATGTGCTTTACAGTGCATTATCGTGACTGCTGTTGGTTTTTGAATGGTTTCTAACAATTTCAGTACTTGTTCTGCGTGCTGAATGGTGGTTCCTTGCGCGGGTAACGGTCCTCTTTCTCTCCGTATCGCTCCATGCGCACGTACTACTCCAAAAGCATACTTTGAGTCTGTCCAAAAGTGTTGACTCGCTTTCCTTGACTTAGTTCCAGAGCTCGAATGAGAGCTATCAATTCAGCCTTTTGGGCAGATATCGTCGAAGGCAAAGTTGGCAACACAATTACCTCCTCAGTAGTTATTGTCTATCTTGATAAACGTTTTCCTTCACAGATGGAACCGCTTCCGTCGGCATACAGTTCCCAATCTGTTTCTTCTAGCGGCACATCTCAGAGATCCAGTCAGCTGGAGTAAACTCTTTCGATTGTCTGCAAGCAGTCACGTTCCAGTTCTCCTCCTTTAACTTGATCGGTTGTTGAAAACGCAACAGGGTTAACGGTGGTAGTAGTGTTTAGGTAAACATCATCTTGTTCCAGCCACACCACTTGGTATTTCAGCATCCTGCTAGGGGATACCCAATGCCCCCCTCTCTGTTTTAGCACAACAGTTATCATATGGGAAACGTACAGTAATCCTTTGTCCTCTAATCCTTTGTCCTCAGGTGAACTTACGAGCTTCCTGGATCAGTAGCACAGTTGCAGCGACGGCTCTCGGACGACCAGAGCATCCCAGACTCACATTACCTAATCGCTTCGAGAAGCAGGCCACAGCTCGCCCACTTGGCCCTACGTATTGGGCCAGGATACCCAGAGCTATACCTCTTCTTTCACGAGCAAAAAGTTCAAGTGTCTTCTTTGTGAGATCTGGCAGGCCTAGGGCTGGCACCCCTCTTACAGCCTGTTTCAGTTCTTGGAAAGTAGCTTTCTCGGCATCGGTCCAATCCATCGTTTGAGGTTTTGAGCTGCTCCTATAAAGGTCGGGCCAGCAAGCCACAACTTATAATCTACAGGTGACACCACTTGACCATTCCCGGCAACGCTCGTCATTAATTTTTTTCGTCTTAGGTTCGGGGAGACGACAAATTGCCTCTTTTCTCTCAGTTCCCAATTGTCTCTGTCCTTTTAGGATTTTAAAACTCATTTAAATAAGTTTCTTCTTTCTGGGTTATTTGGGTTTTTTTCTTTTGACGCTGGATATCCACCGATTCCCCAAAAGTTCAAAAAGTTAATAGTTAGCTTTGTGCATTGTTCTTCCGTCTCAGCTACAATTAACAGATCATCCATATATTTCAGCAAGATTTCTTGATTATTTTCTTTCTTCCAAATCTCTAATTCTCGTGCCAATTGATTTCCAAAAATGGTAAGACTATTCTTAAAGCCTTGAGGCAAGACTGTCCGCGTATATTGTGTTTTTCTCCCAGTCTCAGGATTTTCCCATTCCAAAGCAAAAACCCCTTGACTACTGGGATCCAAGGGAATACGGAAAAAGGCATCTTTTCGGTCTAACACTGTGAACCATTCTTGTTTCTCCGTTAGGGTTGCTAACAAAGTATAAGGATTTGCTACTACCGGATGAATATCTTGTACTATTTGATTTATTGCTCTGAGGAGGTCTTGAACTAATCTACCATCTTTTTCATTAGCCTTTTAACAGGCAAGATCGGGGTGTTATATCTGGATTCGCATTCTATTAACAATTTGTATCTTAAAAATGTTTGTATTACCATTGCTAACCCTTTCCGACTTTCCGGTCTTAGGGGGTATTGTTTAATTCTTACCGGATTCCATCCTGGCTTTAAATCAACTCTCACAGGTTCTGCTTTTTGGATTTACCAGGAACTTCCCAGTCCAGACGATTGGAATTACAGCATTAGACTTTGACTGGTATAATCTTCTGCTTTCGGTAACCATCCTGTTAACAACAAAGCCACTGCTTCGATACGTTTAGTTTCTGGAATTGAAGTTTTAATCTCTCCATTTTTTAATTTAACTTCTGCCTCTAAGTTCTCAAATAGATCTCTCCTTAACAGGGTTTTAGGAGAATCTGGCACATACAAAAACTGCTGAGTGACCCATTGCTTTCCTAATTTCATTGTTAAAGATTTAAAGAAGGGTCTAGTTTCTCGTTCACTTGTTGCACCGACACCACCAATTTCTTCAAAACTTAACTCTCCCTCTAAGGTATTTAAAACTGAAAAGGTGACTCTAGTGTCAATTCAAATTCCATTTTCTGTTCTCCCGGTTTAGCTGTAACCAGAGGTTCTGCTGGGAGACTCCCCGTCAGATACGTTCACTTAAAAAGAACAAATCTACCTATGGCACTTTATTCCATTTACTCTCTCTCTCCTACAAAACAACAGTAATTGCAATATAGTATTGTAACTCAAAGTTCTGTTTGTTTACCATTTTTCCTGCAATTCACCCCAATGTGCCAATAAACGTCCCAACGGTGATGGTTTTGGTAACTTTTCATCAGCGGTTCCATTTCCTGCACTCTTATTCTTAAACAATTTTGCTGATGCCTTTATACTTCTATACATTCAAATACCAAATACCAAACAAATGCAAATGACAGTTGTCCCAAATAATACACAAAGTCCAACCCAGCAATAGCTTTCGCTTGTGACTTACGGGCAGACGCCTAGGCTTCCACTGCAGACGGGTACCCTCCAAGCCCCAACCCTGCGAAGCTTTCGCCGCGCCTCACGGGCAGGCTTTCCAAACAAATTCCAAAGCAGCGGCGCCTTACCTTTTTTTCCAGGGAACGCTGCGAGGAGCTTTGCGAGTCGAGGGTGACGGTTCTCCACGAGAATACCTCGGTGCCGGCCGGAGTTCGATCGACACTCGATCTCGTCCAGTCTCACTCGCAAGGTCCCATCTGGGTCGCCAAAACCGTTCCCGAAATCCGGAATAAAACTCCTTAACACCAACCTGAAGTTAAGCAGCGGGCACTTTGTTTATCGCAGCGCTGGGGACACGGGGGATCGCTCCTCCAAAGGCGTGTCCCGCTTAGTATCAAAATCCATCAGTTTTTACAGACTTTTCCTGTCAGGTCATTGTTACCTAAGCTCCTTCCGTAAAAATGCATACTATGCTCGTTCTTAAATTTAACCTTTATAATGATCGGTCCTTTGATTATATAACCTTATCAATATTCTTATTTAAAAACAATCATTGGTCAGTTACACTTAGCTCTGCTGACTGGCATCTTCGATCCTCAAATGGAGATGGGAAGGGTAAGGGGGTTTCCAAGCAGCAAACTGGCGTCCCCGACGGTTTCCTTAGTTTCCTGAAACAGAAGGTAGGAGAACCAGTAACTTCCTGGTGAGGTTTCTAGGGTTAGCTCTTTCAAACTTTAACAATATTAAGGTTCCTAGAGTCACGCGTAACACAGCTCCTCCTAAAGTTTCTATGGCTACGTTTCAAACTTAACGATCCTATACGTTATGCTTCACAATTTTACTTCTTAATCAAACCTAACTCTTCTATGTGATTAAATTTTGATTTCTTTACCGGAATATTTGCAACAGCTGGAGCCCAGCAGGAACAGGGGGGACACGGCCCGACCCCCCCAGCGCCTCACCTCCTCCTCCCCTGGGCTCCCTCACGGCCCCTCCACTCGTGCAAAGGGAGCGCAAACGCAGCCCGGAGGGCAAAGGGGACGGGCGGCCAGCGTTTATTCAGTCAGTCGCGTGCCTATCGAGTCCTGCCAGCGAGTCTGCTCTGGGGCTCGGGGCGCCCCCCGGCGCTCCCTCTGCCCCTCGGACACCTCTGATAGCCTATTTCCATACATTCTGTATGGCACGTCTAAATATTGGGATGGTTTTAATATTTTGTACCAGCTGTGGAAACTGGTTTGCTGCTAGGTGACTGCAAAAGTGAGATTTGGTAAATAATTATTAGAAATCTTACACTAACACTATGATTGAAACAATAGACAAAAGTATAGCCAAGCAATCGACTAGCAGAGGTAGGTACTCCTAAGTTTTGCAGTTCTTTGCTCTTATGACTAGATGTTCCTGTACGCTGGATGAGAACAATGCTGAAACTGACCACGTGTGATTGAACCTGCGTTAAGCTTCAAGATCAAAGAACAAGGACAAGAATAAAGACTTCGAGGACAGCCAGCAAGAACTTCAGATGGGTCGGTGGTTGCAAAAGCAGCCCTTCGTCTCAAATGGATCCTTCATTGCACGTGATCGGACGTAGGCAGTACTATGATAATCGGTTGCCGTCGTTTTTATGTATATGTATACTAATCTGATTAACATGCAATTAGTTATTCTGTATAACCTGTTTGTGCTAAAGCTGTGGCATGCACGCTAGGTGGAACTATCCCCCGTGCAGCCAGCGCTGCAATGAAGAATGCCTGCTTTCTAAAACTCCAAAACGAGTCTTAGGGAGTTTCTTCGACTGGCTTTTCAGTATCAGGGGTACAAGGGAGGAAAGGAAAAAAAAAAAAAAAAAAAAAGGCAGCGGTGTGGGAAAGAGAGGGGACCAGGGGAAGGGGCAGGGAGGGACCAGAACGCGGAAGAGGGGAGACAGGGCCCCGAGGGCCCGGGGCTCACCACAGCTCTTGGCACTGCCAGGAGAATTTGCCAGTTGAGACGCTTCTTTCTGCTCCTCTCCCGCTCCCCTCCTCTTCTGTAACTCCGGCGGCGCGGCCGTCCTCCCCCTAGGAGAACACGCGTCTCATAGGTCTTGCGAGACGAGGCCTCCTAGGCACGGAGCCTCGCTCGCTCGCACACTACGTGGCCGTACCGCACCGTCGGTGCCGCATCCGGACCCTGCGGTGCACCTCGGCGGTCTGACCTGCTGCGGACTACGAAGAGGGATCCTTCCACACGCGGAGAGGCAGGCTCTCTCTTGCCTGCAGCGGGAGGCAGCTGCCGGCCGGCCAGCCTTCCATTTCTTCTTCTCTACCTTTCTCTGGCCTCTCCAGCTTCAGCCGCAGCAGCTCCTGCCCGCAGCCGGTAAGCGCCCCGCCTGTCCCTTTGTGCTCCCGCGCCGCGAGGAGAGGGAGGCCGGGCAGAGACAGCCCGTGCGAGCTTTCCTTGCCGGCGGCGTTTCCTTACCGGGAGGAAGCAACGAGCGCGGCGGCACCTCCCGCCGGTGCCGCATTACCGTTACCGTCGGACGGCACGTGCAGGACCGCGGCAGCCCCGCGCACTCGCAGCCTCCGAGCTGCAGTACCGAACATTGGTCGCCGGGTGGCAGCGGCGAGCGCTTGGCACAACGCGCCAGCGCGCATGCGCGGCACCCCAGCTGCAGTACCGAAGTCTGTTCAACAGGTGGCGGAAGAGAGCGCTGGCGAAACGCGCCGCCACCGCGCGTGCGCGGCTCCGCGCTGCTGTACCGCGTTTCGGTTGCTAGGCAACAGCAGGAGGGCGGCAAAAGGCGCCACCGCGCATGCGCGGCTCCCGACCGCCAGGGCCGCGTTTTGGTTGCCAGGCAACAGCAGGAGCGCCGTCAACCGCGCCGCCGCGCATGCGCGGTTGCCGAGGCGCCATGTCGCGTTTTGGTTGCCAGGCAACAGCGGCGAGCGCCGTAAAAACCGCAGCGCATGCGCCCTTGCCGAGCTGCCGTAACGCGTTTCGGTTGCTAGGCAACAGGAGCAGGCCGTAAACCGCGCCGCCGCGCATGCGCGATAGCCGAGGCGTCATGTCGCGCCTCGGTTGCCAGGCAACAGGGGCCAGCGCCGTAAAAGTCGAACCACGCATGCGCGCTTGCCGAGCAGCCGTAAAGCGCCTCGGCTGCCCGGCAACAGCTGGACACACCCCCCCCCCCCGACGCACTCCACCGCGCATGCGCCCCTCCCCAACGCCACTTCCCACCTTCGGTCACCGGGCAGCAGCAGCCGCATCCCCGTAACGATCCTCTTCGGAGCATCAGCTGCACGAGGGACGACTGACAGCTCAGACCAGTAGAGACCAGACACAGGCGGCAACTACTTACTGGGGGCACAGGGATTACGTTGCCCTGCCCTTTCCCCACTCGCAGCCCGGGCAGTCATCTTCATCGTCTCCGTTCCAAAGAGCACCCGAGTGGCTGGAGCGTTTACAGCAGTCAAGTGCAAAGAACAGACCATTCGGGTGGTCGCTTCTGCCCCTGCCCTCCCCACCCCGTTATCTACAGAGGAGAAGCAGCACAGGGAACCTGCAAATGGGGGGGGGGGGAGGGGGGGGGGGGGGTCCCCTGGAGCAAGCCCCAAGGACTGCTGTATCCCCTCTGAATGTGGCATCAGGGTTGCGGGAGCGACAGCAGCCAGCCAACAGATGCTGGCGAGAGATTTAAAAAAAAAAAATAACGCCTGGTTCCGGTGACAGCCTGAAGGCAGGCCACAAGAGACCCAAAGCTGCTCTGTGCCAGAGGGGCAGCTCTGTCCAGCAGGAAACGCCGCGTCCCAGCGCACCAGATGCCAGCGGCCCACCTGCAAGCCAGCGATACCCTGGCGACCCTGGGGCTCGGTTGGGGTGGGCGCACCTTTCCTCACCTCTGAGCCATCAGAACTCTGCTCTCCCAATCCTACACGCACGCAAGGCTTCTTGTGCGGGGCTCGTCTCTTATCGAAGAGACGCTGCACGGTGTTACTTACCGCCCCGCCCTCCGGCGTGCAAAGGAATCAGCCGTGAAGCAGGGATAGCAAAGAGGCCTGTCGGGATATTAGTAGTCCTCAGCAGACGACCGTAGAGCCCTCGAGGTTCCATCTTTGCTCCCTACAGGAGCGTGGCTCCGCACTCCTTGCCGCTCCCGCCGGCAAGCGACACAATTGCCCTTTGCTGCCTGCAACAGGCAGTACCTGCACGGCCCCAGTAATGCCGCTTACAGAGCGAGAGGCGCTCGCTATAAAGCGGCAATGAAGAACAAGGACGGCCCGTCAAGATGGCAGGACGAACATAGAGAGCCTCCAGCATTAGCCAGGCAGGGCTTGCAACTCACCTCGTGTCGTGGTTTAACGCCAGCCAGCAAGAAAGCCCCACGCGACCGCTCGCTCGCTCCCCCGCCCCCAGTGGGACGGGGAGACAATCGGAAGGGCGAAAGTGAGAAAACTCGTGGCTTGAAACGAAAACAGTCTAATCATTTAAAAGAAACAACAACAACAACAACAACAACAACTTGTAAGGAAAAGAAGAAAAAAAAATGACAGAGAATGGGGTGCAGGCAGCATGCCAGGGGTCTGGAGCCTGACGGATGATGGGGAGCGGGGGGTGGAATGTGGAGGAGGGAAAGGAAGCGGGGGGGACGACGGGGGGGATGGGACAGGAGATAGAAGAGCAGGGGATGCGGGGGGAAACAACTCGCGTGGGTTAAAAACTCGAATGGGTGAAGGGGGCGGGCTGGAGCAGCAGGGGGCATATATGGGGGAGAAACACACGCCGGGGAGAGGGTAGGTGAGGGTACAGAGGTGCATGGGGGGACACGGGGGGGAGATGACCTACCCCAGGGAGCCCACCCAGGATGATCCACAGCAGGTAACTCACCTGGGATAACCCGCAACAGAGCATCCACACCAGATCATCCACACTGGGAGGACCCCCAGCAACGCCCCTCAAACTGCTTGTGCTTCACCCCCAGTCTTCCCCAAACTGGGGAGTTTTTTGCTTTTTCAAAATACTCAGTTTGGGGTGTGTTTCAGTGCTTTTCCACAACATAAAAAGGGGTGATCTTTCGGTTGTGGGTTTGTGCATGAAAATGGGGTGGGTTTTTTGCTTTGCAGCTGCACCAATCCAGGCGGATTTGGCTTTCCCAGGAGTCCCAAAGTCGTTTGTTTTTTCCCCGTTGCAGACCCAGAATCAGGGGGTTTGGGGTTGTCCTGGTTTCAGCTGGAATAAAGTTCATTTTCTTCCGAGTAGCTGGTACAGGGCCATTTTGGATTTAGGGTGAGAATAACGTTGACAACACCCCGATGCTGTAGTTGTTGCTAAGCAGTGTTTATACTAAGTCAGGGACCTTCCATCTCCTCATACCGCCCTGCCAGCAGAGGCTGGGGGCGCACAAGAAGAGTCGCTGAGCTAAAGCAGGATTCCAGGTAAACAGGTCAGCTCGAAATACACCACCTCCTTTAAAAGTTAAGAGCGATTTGAACACTTAAAATCAGCATTTAGGCTAATCGATACCATTTTGAACACCTTCTTAGCATACAAGTAAACACTCTTGCCGGTGTTGGAAAACGTCTCCTCCCTTCCTTACAGCACCGCTGCAGGGAGATAACCCTGGGAGGCTGCGGGACGAGGTCGTACGCAATCAGAATCTACGCTTACGGATCCACCACAACAGCTACAGCCCTTGCGCTGCTGCTGCTGCTGCTTTGCATCTTGCTCGTTTGGTGAATAAAGCTGAAAGTGAAGTGGAAAACTCCAAAGAGCAAAAGGAAAAATAAAGAATAAATCTCAATCATTCACTTTACACTAAAAAGGCGTGCCCATGTTTATATACGTCCAATAAAAATACTTATACTGTAAAAGTATTTCATTTTCCTTTCCCATTACCTTAACTTGCACAGCTCTGAATACATACCATTAAATTATCTCTCTCCAAAGTACACAGTTATAATGGGACTAGGGGTTTTTGTGCGTGTTACAGAACGCGGAGGGACACCTGGCCAGCTGAGCTGCCCAAGAGAGGTGCTACTGAACTGCCAGGGAAACGCACCATTGAAAGCCAGACAGAAAGAAAGTACTTCAGAGCACTCCGTCAAAACATCAGGAAAAAAACCCCATAACATTCAGTTGCCTCTCTTTTTAAACGTTTAGAAAAATACCTAACTGCTTACATACACATAACAAATCAAATACTACAGCTATTTGGCAGTTAGTTTAAACAATGCAAGTCAATTTGTAAAATCCCCAGGGCTGCAATACCTCAGACTACCAAAAAGGACTGGCGGGTTTCCTAATGCTTTTGGCAGTACTGAAGCAGGCAGAGCAACACGTTTTCATGTTATCTCGACTGTTACAACTGAGAAACCAAAGACCAGTGATGCCACCAACTTTAGGAAGATGGGCTGTGCTTGGGTCTTTGGAAGGAAATTGACTTTTTTTTTTTTTTTTCTTTTTTTAAAAGAGAGTGAAAAGTCTCGTTACTGATGACTTCTACTGTCAAGTCGATCACCTCTGAAGATCCACTCTGATGGGAAGTTCCTAAAACAAAATCTCTTTGAGAGAGAAAGACTTCCATTTTGGAAAATCTCTTTCCAACTGAAGTCAAAATTACACACTGTAGGTTCAAGGAAAAAATACATTACTGAAGCAGTAACTCATCAAAAACACCTCAGGACTCACTGTCACTAGTTACAAGGCTGCTAATGCTTCCTGGGAAAGCCTGGAAAACACACAGATGCGACGCCCGTTTTGTCCTGTTTTGTCCACGTCTCTTCTTTGACCTTGATTGCTTTTAGTACAGATGCTAATTATCTCCGTAACGTTTTTGAGTACTACTAGAAGATATTTAAAAAAAAATCATTGACTGTAAAAGCATAAAGCTTTTATCATGAAAACAAAGGCTGTTTCTTCTGAACAGCTGAACTCTTACGAACAGTTCCTTCCCTCTTTTAGGACAAAATTATTTTCACAGTATCATTTACTAGCAAGCACACAGCAACAGAAGATTATGCTTTCAGGAAGAGAAAATAAACTGCGGGAAGTAAACTTTGTATAGGTGTAACATGCTCCGGAACAGAACTTATTTTTAGTATTTCTGTTAAAATATTTCATGTAAAAAAAAGTAGAAGGAGAGTTGGCACACTCTCAACGTTAAAGTCCGTACCGCAAGTACCTTTGGAAAAATGCAGACACACATCGTAGGCGTACCTTGTACTTGCAGGCCACTACGGAATCTTTCCATCCGTCTCGTACCGTCACGGCAGAAGAAAGGGCAACCACGGCGAAACGGTGCCAGCTGACATCCAGCTGAGAGAAGAAAAAAAAACATTAGCACAAAGCTGGGTAGGAACCCAAAGCTGCCCTTTTTTTTTGTGAAGGTTTGTGAAGACAGTACGACTGAGCGGAGGAAAAAGTATTTTTGCGTCATCTACGGTACAGTTGTTGACACAGGCCACTAGAGCTTTTGCATTTTTCAGACAACCGCGCCCTTTTTTTTTTCCTTTCTTTTTTTGACTCATCGGCAACTTTACTTTCACTAGAACTCACTTTCCTAGATACACGCAGGTGACAGACATAGAGACCTACCTACATTTTCTCAAGCCTTAGTATAGCCGAGGCTTCATCACCCTATACGTCCCAAGTTGAGTATTTTTGCTAAAGAGCACAGCAACGCATCTGTCCTTGTGAACTGCCTCGTTGCAAAAAAGGAATCATTTTTTCCAGGCCGTTGCTCCGAACGGGCAAGATCTTTTAAAACCGCAGTTGTGCCACCAAACCCGCTCAGGGTCCCTCCTAGCTTTTGACCGCCCTGAGATTTAACAGGCACACGCTCCATTCCATCTTCCAACAGCAAAAATACGCTAACGCTCTCGGACCCAGAGCGCAACCCTACGGATGTCCACGCACACAGCCTGCCGTTTTGATGAGGAGCCACCCAGCATCCCTGCGAGCACAGCTGCACGCGCCAGATCGGTTTCCCCTACGCCGCGAGTTACCGGTTTCGGTGAACGTAGTTTCTGACGCTTTAAACTGAAAACCGTATCTCGACACTTCGCCACAGCAGAAACGACCCATCGCCAGAACGCGACAAAAACGCAGTAACACCAATTGCAAACCCACAGCAGCAACAGCTCCAGAAATATTTAGACCAGGAACAAGGGAGAAAAACAAAACAGCTTCATCTCACGCACAGGGGAGCGGCAGGCAGAGAAAAGGGTCGGCATTCTGAGCCCTTACAGAAAACGGGCATTCTCCTTCCGTTCCTCAGCCCGTCCGTGAAGGTCTAAATACCGCAACACTACTACGGCAACGTCGAGAGTAGGGAACAGCAGCCCTGCCACCGGACTTGCCGCTGACCCATGCTATTTACGTAGCAGGACGCGTAAGCAGAGGGACGCGTTTTGCCACACGCAGCCCTGAACTTCCTGAAAATTTACGTTTACCAAAAAAGCCATTTGGAACATATTGCCAAACAACATTCGGCAAGAAAGCTTTGATGCGTTTGACACACGCAAGTTTTTGGTCACTTGCTATTTGCTTCCTGTTGCTGCTGCTGTTCTTCCTTCAGAAATTCTACTCGTCGCCCAGTTATTCACTACTGGTTCAAGCATTTGCCTTCCTGGTATTACCAGCACATTCACAGAGGCAAGTAACTTAATTGCTCTTCTACAGTTATCCAAACGACAATTACAGCCATGAAAGAGAAGGAGAGGTCAGGCAGCAGAAGAGCTCTGCAGGCTGGCACCAGTCAATATTGCACTCTCTAAAACCAAACAACAACAAAACAAAACCGTGACCCTGTATCCTTCTTTTTTTTTTTTTTTTTCCTTCTTCTTTCAGAGCTCATCCCTGCCTCAGCATTTTGTCTTGTCAGAGCACGAAGCGCAGGTGATCCGTACCCTGACGACTTCTGCGTGTGATGAATGCCTGTTCAGAAATAGTCCAGATCTGCAAGACTGGTGTCATTTCTATGGTTTTAATCATCATAACTCACATTTTATTTACTCACGCATTTGTGAGGAAACTAATTAACTTTTAGACACTGCCTCTCCTTTTTTTGGGGGGGTGGGGGGGGGTGGAAATGTGTTAGAGACTGAAAAACATTACAATTCAGAGCTCCCAACCACGAGGGAGCGGTGGAGAAATCAATGAAAGCAAAGACCAACAGCAGCAACGTCAACTGGAAGTTGGCTTTCATTCCGATCACGTACTTAAGCGACTCTCCTTGCAAGTCTATGCCTCGGTCCTAGGAATGACTAGTCCCTTTTTGGAAGGACAAACTTTTTCACTTAAAAGTCCTAGACTGAAGACTCCGCTGAACGGAATGGGGATTGTCCCACGGGACAACATGCCGTCAACACTCTTAATGGGGAAGGAAAAAAAAAAAACCCCAAATAAAAATCAAGTTTAAGTACCAGTTCCCATCACGTTTCACTCATTACATTTCTACTGGCATCTAGGTGCTCAAAAATGAACTACAGGGACACCACATATTCCTAAAAATTCAGTTATACATAAAAAAGTAAAAGGCTATTTCCAACTTGCCCATAAAAATCAGTATGAACAGAGAGAAGAGAAACACTCGACCCTGAAGAAGCTAACAGGCAGCTCTGAATTTACCAGACAGGAAATTTCATTCTTTCCCCTGAAACAAAAACACATCAAGGGACCAGTTCAGGAACAGGGCGCGATCTGTTAACAGCAATTTTTCCATCGTCTTTTCTGCACTAGCAGCAAATTTGCCTTCCCTGTGGGTTTAACGTGGAGCACCTGCAGTGCCCTCGAACTCGCAAGTGTTTCTCTCCGCCCCCCCAGCCCGATACGTGCGATTACCTGAGCAGCAAGCGGAATTAACCACGCAGGATTTTCTTCGTGCGACGCGGAAGGTGACACTGGGAGAAGAGGAGACAAAGAAATGAACCTGCTTGTCACACCCAGCCAACGGTGAAAAGGCAGGGGAGGATTCTGCCGGAAGGGCTCTGCACCCCAGGAGCTCCCGCCGGCCGGTTTCTCTCCCCTTTGCCCGGTACCGAGGGGATGACGACACCTCGCGCGCGTCCCCTCGCGGGGGGGGCTGCCCCAGGTGAGCCGGGGGACCCCCACCTCGCTTCTGCCCGCGGGAACGGACCGGGAGAGACACTCCACGCAGAGAGAGGAGCGTGGCGTGGATTGCATGCCCGAGGGAAGAGGCCGGGCTCCCCGCTGGCAGAAGGACAACTCGCCTCCCTGCTGCTCGGAGCTGCTTGCTGCGGACAGCCCTGCCTGCGCCCGGCCGCTCTTCGGCCGTGCTGGGAGCGCGGTCCGGCCGACAGACGCCCCAGCGAAAAGACGCTCCAGCTAATCGCGCCTCCTGCTCGTTACAGCTGCAGGTACTTTTGCCTCTGGCTAATGCACGCTCCAGACAGCGGACACCCCGCCTCGTTCCAGCTCCCGCTTGCTACAGTTCTGGCTCCTTGAAGCCCCAGCTCCGCACTGAAGCTCCGGCTGATTTCAGCTGCTTCTCCTTACAAGCTCCAGCTATGTGCAACGGTCTGGGCTTTCCATAAGGTTATCTATCAACTGCTGTCAACACTGGAGCGTTAGGATTAAACATCAGAGTTACACGCCAAGTAAATATCCATTAGTTTGGGCGATTAATTACTTGACGACTATTCTGAGCGGCGCAGAAAGAAGAGCTGGACTCAAAGAGGGCACGTGGGGTCTGAAAAGCACCTTTCCCCCCCGCAGACCATCACAGATGTTGAGTTCGGCCTGCTGCGTGCCGGCCTCCCGCACTTCGGCGTCCGACACAACCAGACCCCCATCTCCGGGGAGGGACCACGCACCCTGCCTGCCCCCCGCTTCCCCCCGCAGCCCCCAACACCCTCCCACCCGCCTGCAAAACCAGCCAAGCCGGCTCCCGCTTTTGGCCCCCACACCAGCTGACTCGGGGCCCATTTGGGAGCCAAAAAACCCGGCCGCTGAGCCTGTTCTCAAGGCCCAAACACGCAGGGCCGGACCTCTGTTTCTGGGCCCAAAGCTGCGCAGCTCGGTCTGTTTCCGAGCCCCCAAATCAGCCACGCGAGCCTGTTGTCAAGCCCCAGGAACGGAAAACTTGTTCTCCATTTCTGACCCTGCAGTGCCCACGGGCGACGCCGAGCGTAGCCACCCCACAGCCCTGCACCCCCGGGGCCCCACACGTAGTTTCGGGGAGTGCTCGGGACCTGCGGAGGGCCCGGCCCCACGCCTCTGCGGGGCAGCCCCAGCACAGGCAGGGCGTCGCTTCACGATTGCCGTTTCAGGCTTTATTTCCCCGCCACCAGCGGCACGGCCAGGCCCCCACCCCAAACCCCCCAGCCGAAGCACCCCCGCGGGTAGCCGGGCCAAGCCACCCGGAAAACAAGAAAACCAAAGAGGGAACAAGACAGAGACCGTGGGGAAAGGCAAGGAGAAGGACACAGAAACAGAGAGAGCGCGGGAGGGATAGGGAGCAGGACAGAGAGATGGAGCAAGAAAGGAAAAAAGGACGGGAGGCAGAACCAAGGGAAAGAGAGACAAGGATGGGGAGCAGGACAAAGGGACGGAAGAGGAAAAAAAAAATAGCAACGGGCTGCAGGACAGAGATGAAGGGATTCAATAGACACAGGGAGCATGACAGAAGGACAGAGAGGAGACAGACAAAAGGGACAAAGAGCAGGCCAGCATCGGAGGGGAAAAAACCAGCTGCGATGGGCAGTGGGAGAGAGATACGGAAAAAGAAAAAAATACTGAGGAACAGAAAAAAGAAAGAAGCGACAGCTAGCTGGACAGGGGGACACAGTTAGAAAGGGCGGGAGAGGGAACGGGGCAGAGAAAGACAGACAGAAAAGGTAGCGAAAGAAAGCAAGGCAGAGGGACAGCAAACAGGGCGGGGGGGGGGAAGGGACAGGGGTCTGGACAGAGGTGGAGAAATAAGCAGCAGGGACAGAGAAAAAGAGACAGAAAGAGGGACAGGGAACATGGCAGAGAAGGAAAAATCAGGACAGCGGCAGGACGGAGATCAAAAACTGGGACGGTCCTCAGGACAGAGAGGAATACGAATACGAGCAGGGAGCGGGACAAAGGGATACAGCGAGAAACGACGGGACAGGAAGCAAGACAGCGCGACAGACAAGAACAATGACAACGAGAGAGAGAGAGCGTGCGCGTGAGAAGCACAGGGGGTTGGGAAATTTAGAAAGAGAGGTATCAGGAGCCCTGCAGAGAGAGGGAGGGTGAATAAAAAAAGGGGCAGGAAGCAGCACAAAGGGTCACAGAGAGTAAGAGATGAACAGGAAGGAGGACGGGGACAGTGAGATCCAGAATGACAAAAATAAACAGCAACGGCGAGCAAGACAAAGGGATAGAGACAGAAACAGAAAGTAGGAAGAAGAGAGATAGGAAGGCAGGGACACAGAGCGACACGTACAGGTACGGAGAGGAAAAGAACACTAGGGGAACAGGCCAGAGAAATTGGGAGGCGGGGAAAGAGGCGGATGCAGATCAGGACAAGGAGATGGAAAAGGAAAAAACAGCGACTGGCTGCAGGACAAAGACGGGGCGGGGAGAGGGAGAGGGAGCAGGACAAGAACGCAGAGAGAAAAAGAAAGGGGGGCAGTCGAAGGAAAGGGGGGGGGGAAGAGGGAGCAGGACAAGAGAATAGACAGAAGAGGAGAGGTACAGGGAAGCAAAATAAAAATAATAAAAAAACAAACAAACAAACAAAAAAGTCACAGCAGCAAGAGAAAGCGAGGGGGTCAGGAGAGGGGGAGGGAGGGAGGGACCGGGAGGCACAAGAGGAGCGACAGGGCCCCGGAGGCCCAGGACTCACCACAGCTCTCGCTCTTGGAGCTGCCAGGAGACCTTGCCAGTGCAGACGCTTCTTTCTCCTTCTCTCCTCCCTTCCTCTTCCGTAACTCCAGTCGCTTGGCTCTCCTCCACATAACGGAACACGCGAGCGTCTCGCGGCTCTTACGAGATGAGGCCTCCTAGACACGTAGCCTCGCTCGCTCGCTCACTACGTGGCCGTACCGCGCTGCTGGTCATGCATACAGACCCTGGCAGCCTGACCTGCTGCGGACTACGAGGAGGGATCCTCCCACACCCAGAGAGGCAGGCTCTCTCTTGCCTGCAGCGGGAGGCAGCTGCCAGCCAGATGGCCTTCCGTTTCTTCTTCTTTACTTTTCTGTGGCCTCTCCAGCTTCAGCAGCTCCCGTCCACAGCCAGCAAGCGCTCCGCCTGTCCCTCTGTGCTCCCGCGCCACGAGGAGAGGGAGGCCAGGCAGAGACAGCCCACGCGAGCCTGAGGCTGCTGCAGTCAACGGCATCCCCGGGGACGAACAGACAACCGCACTCACAGCGTGGCCTCTGGGAGAGGGAAAGAGGCAGCAGTGACCGTTATTACTGTAGCTCGACCCTGGCCAGAGCCCCTCCTTCCGCAGGGGCTTCCGCAGACGCCGCTCGTTCCCCGCGCCGCTGCTAACGGCACCCACGTTCAGGGAGACTCGAGAACATGGGAGGGCCAGCTTGCTGCCCTCACGACAGGGCTCGGGGGCTGCCTGCGGCTACAGCACAGGCTTCAGGGGAGGGGCTGGAGCTGGGGGCAGCCGCACGGGCCGAGCGGGGCCGGGGGAAGGCGCCGGGGGAGCTCCGGCGACTCGGGGAGGCGCCCGCTGGCCGCGCCTGGGGGGTGCCCGCCTCCGTCCCCTCTTCCCTTCTATCGGCTCTCGGGGAACTGCCTGGCGCTGCCCTGGCCCGGCTCGCCTCCGGCGGACCGGGAGCCTGCCGCGGCGGCCGCTTCGCAGCTTCCCGTCCCGCCAGCGCCCGGCGGCCAGCGGGCAGGAGGCACCCCCCCGCCCCCGCCCCCGCCCCTGCCCCTGCCCCCGCCGGAGGGGATCGCTCGCCTCACCCGCGGTCCCGGCGCTCGCCCGCTGCCGCCCAGACCCGCGCCCTGCGCGCCACCACGCTGCACCCGGACACCGCGCATGCGCCGGAGGGGCCGGAGCCGACGAGCGAACGCCGGGCTGCCCCACGCGCAGGACGGCGCATGCGCCCGGGTCGCGCGTCCGCACGGCTGGTCGGGGAGCGGGTGCAGCGGGAAGCCCGCGGAAAACCACACGAAACCGGCAACGCTCCTGCGTCTGACCTGGTCGGACTCCGGGGGCCGCGGCGGCAGCAAGGACTACGCCGCGCCCGAGAGCCACGCTGCCGCCCGGCCGCCGAGTCCGCGAAAACTACAGCTCCCGGCATGCCCCGGGAGGCAGCCCGCCCTGCTGCCTGACCCCGAGGGGAAGCCGCTTCCGTTTCCGCCCACCCCCACGCCGGCGCAGCCGCAGTTCCCGCCGAGCCCCCAGCGCCGCTCCGGGCAGCTCCGGCGCGCTTTCGCCGCCCGGCTCCGGCACGGCGCGGCGCGGCACCCCCCCGCCCGGCTCCGGCTCCGGGCAGCGGCCGCCGCCGCCGCTCCGTGCGTCCCACACAGACCCCGCCGTCCTCCTCGGGGCTTTCCCCGGAACCCGCCGGCCGGCTGCGCAGCCCCGCCACGGGGCCCGGTGAGCACCCCCCCCGCGCGCGCACGTGGTCCCAGCCGCCCTGCGCCCCCCCCCCCCTCGCGCGCACTTGCTCCCAGCCCCCCTGTGAGCCCCTCCCCCGTGCGCACTTCCTCCCAGCCCCCCCGCGCGCACTTGCTCCCAGCTGCCCTGTGAGCGCACTCCCCCCCCCGCGCGCACGTGGTCCCAGCCGCCCTGCGCCCCCCCCCCGCGCGCACTTGCTCCCAGCCCCCCTGTGAGCCCCCCCCCCCGCGCGCACTTGCTCCCAGCCCCCCTGTGAGCCCCCCCCCCCGCGCGCACTTGCTCCCAGCCCCCCTGTGAGCCCTCCCCCCCGCGCGCACTTGCTCCCAGCCGCCCTGTGAGCCCACCCCCCCCCCCCCGCGCGCACGTGGTCCCAGCCCCCTGTGAGCCCCCAGGGCTCCCCCCCGGCCTCTGCACCGGCGGCCCCCACCTCCCCCGGGCCACCCCCGCCTCCGACGTTCGCCGTCCGAGGGGCGCCCGGCCCCGCTCACCTTCTCCCGAGGGGCAGCCGCAGCCCGGCCACCGCTCCGCTCCGCTCCTGCCTCGGCTCCCACCGGCCCCGCCCCGGCCCCTCCCCCGGCAGCCCCCCCTTTCCAGGGAGGGGACGGCCCCAGCAGCCTCACTGCCCGCACCTGCGGCTCCTCCAGCCCCGGCCCGCAGCTGGGGGACGGAAACCCGGAACAAAACTTCTCAACACCCATGGGAAGTTAAGCAGCAGGCACTTCCTCGATTGAATGAAAGGTGGCAAGAGTCATCTCATTTGGAAGGGGTGTTAACTGGGGTCAAAATACAGATTTGAATACCCATCTTATTTTAGTTCTAAGACTTGGCGATTGCCAGGTATCATCTTTTCCATTTACCCGGGTCCACCAGCGAGGCCACAAGGGAGATTTCTTCCAGAGAGAGGAGAGAGTTATTAAGGCTGAAGTCCACGATTTGCCTTTCTCCTTCATGAAAAGGTGAGTGGATCATATATCATCACTAGTCACCCAAACAGTTAACCCTGAACTTTTCACCTGTCCTTTAATACAGTCAACTCCAAGCTAAATGTTTTCCGTTATTAAGAGGCGACCAAAGATCATGTAAAATATTATTATACTTTCTACAAACACATCCCCATCTGAGAGCTTTAGCTACTAGAGAAAGTCGTTGGAGTTTGGGGTCAGAGGAGCTGCAAGTATAAACCTTCATTCAGCTCTGTTTAGGATGTGTGATTTTTCTCTGGTTGTCTAAACCAGTCTAAATTTCCATAGACGGTCCCGACTCTGGGTGGCTCTAACAAGGATCCTGGAACTCCAGGAAATTCTAAACATCGTTTTATATTTTAAATATGATCCCAAGTTCCTTCCTGCACTTGTCGCTACGGTTTTGGCAACTGACAGCCCCAAGGGCTGCCTGTACAAGTTTCTCCCGAAGGGCGAGTAAATTAATTCTTTTGTCCATGAGGTGGATGGTTTGGTAATGTTATAATTCACAACGCTCTAATTCCTTCTTTCAAATTTAAAAAAAATAATTGCCTTTTAAATCCATCCCATTTAATTTGCTAAAATGATTCTCATTGTTCTGCATCTTTTCTCAAGTTTTGGTTAAATTCAATGTCAGTATTCTCCACGGAACTAGATTTTCATCTGACTTTGGAATCGGAAGGCAGGCTGTTACTGAGGTTCAATTTTGTGTCTTTACAAAACTTTGAATCAGTTACAAAACTAGATTTTTGGTTTTTTAAACCAAATTACAAAAACGGTTAATATCAAGATTAACACAGCTCAAACAATAATTGTTTCATTTTGTTTATCTCATGTTTGGAACCCCTCAAAAAAAAATACATACACCCTCTAAACACACAAAAAGATTATTGCCCTCGACAATATTCCTAATAGCAACCCCAATAGTATAAACTTTACACAGCTGTTTTCCCAAATAGATAATGTGAAACTTACTTATAGATTTTCAGTTTTAAAGGGCCAGTTTCTTTAGACTTCCAATTTCTTGTTGGTGCTTTCTTTATTCTTGAATAATGAAGCCAAGGTTCTTCTCCCAGACCTTTACCGCTATAAGGGTTGTTAAAATGACTCGATACGGTCCTTTCCACTTCTCAGTGATTTTACATACATTCAATCTCCTGGTCGGAAGGGATGCGCTGCTACGTCCAATTCTAAGGGTCCAGCTGTGGAGACATACTGACAAAGTTCTTGAAAAGAATTGCTTAAAGAAATCATAACACCTTTTAAAAACCTATCTCCAAAGGCACTCAAGATACTCAGAACATAGGACTCTTGATATGGTCTTTCATAAAACATTTCATAATGACTTAAATTTTCTTTCTCTTCTGGCTATACTCTGATTCTTAATAGAGCCATGGGTAATGCTTTAACCCACGTGAGGAGTGAGGTTTCCTGACAAATTTTACTCGACTGTTGCTTAAGGGTATAGTTCATTCTCTCTCTCTCTCTCCCCCCCCTCCCTTTCTTCCCCCCCCCCCCCCCCCCCGCTTGTGGTCTGTATGGGGTGTGATAGTCTCAATCTATAGATAATACTTTGCTCAGCTTGTCTCATAATCTTTGCTATAAAATGAGGGCCATTGTCAGATGACATTCTTACAGGCACCCCACATTTTGGTATTATCTCTTTGAGCAAGACTTTGACTACTTCCCTTGCTTTCTCGGTGCGACAAGGGAAAGCCTCGGGCCACCCAGTAAAGATATCAACTAAAACTAGGATAGATCCTTCTTTTCAAGGCAATTCTATAAAGTCAATTTGCTAATATTCTCCTAAAAAATTTCCTTATTTCATAATCCCAAAGATGATCTTATTACTGATTCGGGGACATTTTTATATATAAATTTCACATCCGCTTCTAATTGTTTAAACAATCTTTGTCGTATTTCACTTTCTGTTCCCCGATATACTTTGTGATGTTCAGCTCGGGCAATTTCTCTTATTATTGTGGGTGGGACTATTATTTGACCTGTCGGTGTTACAGCCTATCCTGTTTCATTTTGTTAGCCTGCAATCTAATAATTAATTCTTCATCTTTTTCGTTATAATTTGGAGTTTCTTTAGGCAATTTTATACTTTTCTCTGGAACTAGTGCTAGGATGCCTTTTTCCGCAGCCTCTTTAGCAGCTTTATCGGCCAGTCGGTTACCTGCGTTCGGACCGGTCTTACCTAACTGATGTGCTTTACAGTGCATTATCGTGACTGCTGTTGGTTTTTGAATGGTTTCTAACAATTTCAGTATTTGTTCTGCGTGCTGAATGGTGGTTCCTTGCGCGGGTAACGGTCCTCTTTCTCTCCGTATCGCTCCATGCGCACGTACTACTCCAAAAGCATACTTTGAGTCTGTCCAAAAGTGTTGACTCGCTTTCCTTGACTTAGTTCCAGAGCTCGAATGAGAGCTATCAATTCAGCCTTTTGGGCAGATATCGTCGAAGGCAAAGTTGGCAACACAATTACCTCCTCAGTAGTTATTGTCTATCTTGATAAACGTTTTCCTTCACAGATGGAACCGCTTCCGTCGGCATACAGTTCCCAATCTGTTTCTTCTAGCGGCACATCTCAGAGATCCAGTCAGCTGGAGTAAACTCTTTCGATTGTCTGCAAGCAGTCACGTTCCAGTTCTCCTCCTTTAACTTGATCGGTTGTTGAAAACGCAACAGGGTTAACGGTGGTAGTAGTGTTTAGGTAAACATCATCTTGTTCCAGCCACACCACTTGGTATTTCAGCATCCTGCTAGGGGATACCCAATGCCCCCCTCTCTGTTTTAGCACAACAGTTATCATATGGGAAACGTACAGTAATCCTTTGTCCTCTAATCCTTTGTCCTCAGGTGAACTTACGAGCTTCCTGGATCAGTAGCACAGTTGCAGCGACGGCTCTCGGACGACCAGAGCATCCCAGACTCACATTACCTAATCGCTTCGAGAAGTAGGCCACAGCTCGCCCACTTGGCCCTACGTATTGGGCCAGGATACCCAGAGCTATACCTCTTCTTTCACGAGCAAAAAGTTCAAGTGTCTTCTTTGTGAGATCTGGCAGGCCTAGGGCTGGCACCCCTCTTACAGCCTGTTTCAGTTCTTGGAAAGTAGCTTTCTCGGCATCGGTCCAATCCATCGTTTGAGGTTTTGAGCTGCTCCTATAAAGGTCGGGCCAGCAAGCCACAACTTATAATCTACAGGTGACACCACTCGACCATTCCCGGCAACGCTCGTCATTAATTTTTTTCGTCTTAGGTTCGGGGAGACGACAAATTGCCTCTTTTCTCTCAGTTCCCAATTGTCTCTGTCCTTTTAGGATTTTAAAACTCATTTAAATAAGTTTCTTCTTTCTGGGTTATTTGGGTTTTTTTCTTTTGACGCTCGATATCCACCGATTCCCCAAAAGTTCAAAAAGTTAATAGTTAGCTTTGTGCATTGTTCTTCCGTCTCAGCTACAATTAACAGATCATCCATATATTTCAGCAAGATTTCTTGATTATTTTCTTTCTTCCAAATCTCTAATTCTCGTGCCAATTGATTTCCAAAAATGGTAAGACTATTCTTAAAGCCTTGAGGCAAGACTGTCCGCGTATATTGTGTTTTTCTCCCAGTCTCAGGATTTTCCCATTCCAAAGCAAAAACCCCTTGACTACTGGGATCCAAGGGAATACGGAAAAAGGCATCTTTTCGGTCTAACACTGTGAACCATTCTTGTTTCTCCGTTAGGGTTGCTAACAAAGTATAAGGATTTGCTACTACCGGATGAATATCTTGTACTATTTGATTTATTGCTCTGAGGAGGTCTTGAACTAATCTACCATCTTTTTCATTAGCCTTTTAACAGGCAAGATCGGGGTGTTATATCTGGATTCGCATTCTATTAACAATTTGTATCTTAAAAATGTTTGTATTACCATTGCTAACCCTTTCCGACTTTCCGGTCTTAGGGGGTATTGTTTAATTCTTACCGGATTCCATCCTGGCTTTAAATCAACTCTCACAGGTTCTGCTTTTTGGATTTACCAGGAACTTCCCAGTCCAGACGATTGGAATTACAGCATTAGACTTTGACTGGTATAATCTTCTGCTTTCGGTAACCATCCTGTTAACAACAAAGCCACTGCTTCGATACGTTTAGTTTCTGGAATTGAAGTTTTAATCTCTCCATTTTTTAATTTAACTTCTGCCTCTAAGTTCTCAAATAGATCTCTCCTTAACAGGGTTTTAGGAGAATCTGGCACATACAAAAACTGCTGAGTGACCCATTGCTTTCCTAATTTCATTGTTAAAGATTTAAAGAAGGGTCTAGTTTCTCGTTCACTTGTTGCACCGACACCACCAATTTCTTCAAAACTTAACTCTCCCTCTAAGGTATTTAAAACTGAAAAGGTGACTCTAGTGTCAATTCAAATTCCATTTTCTGTTCTCCCGGTTTAGCTGTAACCAGAGGTTCTGCTGGGAGACTCCCCGTCAGATACGTTCACTTAAAAAGAACAAATCTACCTATGGCACTTTATTCCATTTACTCTCTCTCTCCTACAAAACAACAGTAATTGCAATATAGTATTGTAACTCAAAGTTCTGTTTGTTTACCATTTTTCCTGCAATTCACCCCAATGTGCCAATAAACGTCCCAACGGTGATGGTTTTGGTAACTTTTCATCAGCGGTTCCATTTCCTGCACTCTTATTCTTAAACAATTTTGCTGATGCCTTTATACTTCTATACATTCAAATACCAAATACCAAACAAATGCAAATGACAGTTGTCCCAAATAATACACAAAGTCCAACCCAGCAATAGCTTTCGCTTGTGACTTACGGGCAGACGCCTAGGCTTCCACTGCAGACGGGTACCCTCCAAGCCCCAACCCTGCGAAGCTTTTGCCGCGCCTCACGGGCAGGCTTTCCAAACAAATTCCAAAGCAGCGGCGCCTTACCTTTTTTTCCAGGGAACGCTGCGAGGAGCTTTGCGAGTCGAGGGTGACGGTTCTCCACGAGAATACCTCGGTGCCGGCCGGAGTTCGATCGACACTCGATCTCGTCCAGTCTCACTCGCAAGGTCCCATCTGGGTCGCCAAAACCGTTCCCGAAATCCGGAATAAAACTCCTTAACACCAACCTGAAGTTAAGCAGCGGGCACTTTGTTTATCGCAGCGCTGGGGACACGGGGGATCGCTCCTCCAAAGGCGTGTCCCGCTTAGTATCAAAATCCATCAGTTTTTACAGACTTTTCCTGTCAGGTCATTGTTACCTAAGCTCCTTCCGTAAAAATGCATACTATGCTCGTTCTTAAATTTAACCTTTATAATGATCGGTCCTTTGATTATATAACCTTATCAATATTCTTATTTAAAAACAATCATTGGTCAGTTACACTTAGCTCTGCTGACTGGCATCTTCGATCCTCAAATGGAGATGGGAAGGGTAAGGGGGTTTCCAAGCAGCAAACTGGCGTCCCCGACGGTTTCCTTAGTTTCCTGAAACAGAAGGTAGGAGAACCAGTAACTTCCTGGTGAGGTTTCTAGGGTTAGCTCTTTCAAACTTTAACAATATTAAGGTTCCTAGAGTCACGCGTAACACAGCTCCTCCTAAAGTTTCTATGGCTACGTTTCAAACTTAACGATCCTATACGTTATGCTTCACAATTTTACTTCTTAATCAAACCTAACTCTTCTATGTGATTAAATTTTGATTTCTTTACCGGAATATTTGCAACAGCTGGAGCCCAGCAGGAACAGGGGGGACACGGCCCGACCCCCCCAGCGCCTCACCTCCTCCTCCCCTGGGCTCCCTCACGGCCCCTCCACTCGTGCAAAGGGAGCGCAAACGCAGCCCGGAGGGCAAAGGGGACGGGCGGCCAGTGTTTATTCAGTCAGTCGCGTGCCTATCGAGTCCTGCCAGCGAGTCTGCTCTGGGGCTCGGGGCGCCCCCCGGCGCTCCCTCTGCCCCTCGGACACCTCTGATAGCCTATTTCCATACATTCTGTATGGCACGTCTAAATATTGGGATGGTGTTAATATTTTGTACCAGCTGTGGAAACTGGTTTGCTGCTAGGTGACTGCAAAAGTGAGATTTGGTAAATAATTATTAGAAATCTTACACTAACACTACGATTGAAACAATAGACAAAAGTATAGCCAAGCAATCGACTAGCAGAGGTAGGTACTCCTAAGTTTTGCAGTTCTTTGCTCTTATGACTAGATGTTCCTGTACGCTGGATGAGAACAATGCTGAAACTGACCACGTGTGATTGAACCTGCGTTAAGCTTCAAGATCAAAGAACAAGGACAAGAATAAAGACTTCGAGGACAGCCAGCAAGAACTTCAGATGGGTCGGTGGTTGCAAAAGCAGCCCTTCGTCTCAAATGGATCCTTCATTGCACGTGATCGGACGTAGGCAGTACTATGATAATCGGTTGCCGTCGTTTTTATGTATATGTATACTAATCTGATTAACATGCAATTAGTTATTCTGTATAACCTGTTTGTGCTAAAGCTGTGGCATGCACGCTAGGTGGAACTATCCCCCGTGCAGCCAGCGCTGCAATGAAGAATGCCTGCTTTCTAAAACTCCAAAACGAGTCTTAGGGAGTTTCTTCGACTGGCTTTTCAGTATCAGGGGTACAAGGGAAGAAAGAAAAACAAACAAACAAACAAACAAAAAAGGCAGTGGTGTGGGAAAGAGAGGGGACCAGGGGAGAGGCGGGGAGGGGCAGGGAGGGACCAGAATGCGGAATAGGGAAGACAGGGCCCTAACCCCTAACCCGACACCCTAACCCCTAACACCCTAACCCTAACTCCTAAGACTAACCCTAATCCTAACCCTAACCCAACCTTAACCCTAAGCCTAACCTTAGCCCTTAAAACTAACCTAATACAAACCCTAACCCTAACTCCTAACCCTAACCTAACCCTAACTCTTACCCTAACCCTAGCACTAACCCTAACCGTAACCCTAACCCCTAACCCTAAACCCTAACCCTAAGTCGTACCCTAACCCTAATCCTAACCTTAGCCCTTAAAACTAACCTAATACAAACCCTAACCCTAACTCCTAACCCTAACTCTTACCCTAACCCTAACCCTAACCCCAGTCCTAAGTCATACCCTAACCCTAATCCTAACCCAACCTTAACCCTAAGCCTAACCTTAGCCCTTAGAACTAACCTAATACAAACCCTAAGTCCTAACCCTAACCTTAACTCTTACCCTAACTCCTAACCCTAACCCGACACCCTAACCCGATACCGTAAACCAAGACCCTAACCCGACAACCTAATCCCTAAACCGACACCATAACCTGACACCCTAATGGCTCTAACCCTAAGCCGACATCCTAACACGTAACGTGATATGCTAACATTAACCCTAACTTCTAACCCTAAATCCTAACCCGACACCCTAACACCTAACCCAACACCCTAACCCCTAAGCCTAACCCTAACACAACACCCTAACTCTAACCCGACACCCTAACCTCACAACACAACCCAACACCCTAACCTGACACCGTAATCCTAATCCTAAACCCTAACCCCTAACCATAAACTGACAACTTAATCCTAACCCTTTGACCCCTGACCTGTGAGCATGGACCCCTGACCTCCATGAAGTTTAGCCCTTGGCAGCATTACCTTTGGCCCTCTGACCTTTGGTACCTGAGCCCAGTGACCTTTGACTTAACCCCATGACCTTTGACCCCATGATATTTGACCTTGACCCTGTGACCTTTGACCCCATAACCCCTAACCCGCTACTCTGACCCTAACCACTAACGGCCCTAAGACTAACCCTAGCCCCTAACTCCTAATCCCTAACCCACATCCAGCCACCACAGGGCTCTGTCCCACCTCTCATACTGCTCTCCAGTGAGGCCCCGCCCACTTGGTGTAACCCTAATTAGGGTTCCTCTACAGTAGGGTTTCCAGTGACTAGGGTTCCAGGGGACATGGGGTAGTGCAGCCTGGGGTTCCGCAAAGCTAGGATTATGGGTGTTTAGGGTTGTGGCCAGGGAGCCCCAAGGTAGGGTTAGGGCAGTCTGGGGTTAGGGGTCCCTGGGGTCTAGAGTGCCTGCAAACGCAGGGACCCCTAACCCCCCCTAACCATAGCCCTGCAGAGCCCTAACCACAACCCTACGGATTGGGGGCCCTAAGTGGGGGTCCCCCACTGGGGTTAGGGTGGGGTTCTACGTCTAAGAGGTCCCCTTACCATAGAGCACTAGGGGGTGTAATGTGGGGGTACCCCCTCAGTAGGGTTAGGGTGGGGTTCTGGGTCCCAATGGTACCCTAACCCTACCTTGAGCTAACTAAAACTGGAGGAGTGGGGCACGTGGCAGCTATTACCCTAATTGATTACTATGGGGAGACTTCTAGCTTACTTTAATTATTGCATTGGGGGGTGTGTAGAGGTGTGCAAAGTAGGGGGTGGGGCTCAGGGAGGGAGTAGGTAGTGGGGGCAGGGCTCCTAATTAGGGGGTGGGGGTTGGGGAAGGATTACCTACTGGGGGTGGGGCTGCTAATTAGGGGGCTGGTGCTTGGGGCAGGGCCTGCTAATCCCAGGGCAGGTGCTGGGGGAGCCCACTAACACCAGGGGTGGGTGCTTGGGGGTGGACTTACCTCATTAAGTGGTAGGTAGGTGGGGAAAGTGGAGATAATCTATAAAAAAAAATATTAAGAATATGTAAGTTTGGTGCAGCAGTAGAAATGGGCTTCCTGCCCAGGAGCAAGTGTTTCCTGTTTTGTTTTGTTTTTTTTTTTTTTAACTTTCTGCTCCCAGGGAGTTTACCAATTTCTACTGCTTTTTTTTTTTTTTAATGTTTGCTTTTAAACTTAAAATTACATTTAAGCGCAGCAGTAGTGCTAATTTTCAGTTAAGTTCAGATTGTGCAGTACTGCTGCGCTTAAGCGCTATAGTACTGCAAAATCTAAGGTTAAGGGCAGCAGTACTGCAAAGTTACAGTAGGAAATGGCTTCTGCCGTGGGAGTAAATTTTTACCTTCATTTTATAACTCTTTCCTCCCAGAGCCTGAACCATCTGCTACTGCTCTTTTGTTTTAAATTTAAGTGTCACAGTGGCAACGTCCAAGTGTCACAGTGGCAACGTCCAAGTGTCACAGTGGCAACGTCCAAGTGTCACAGTGGCAACGTCCAAGTGTCACAGTGGCAACGTCCAAGTGTCACAGTGGCAACGTCCAACTGTCACAGTGGCAACGTCCAACTGTCACAGTGGCAACGTCCAACTGTCACAGTGGCAACGTCCAACTGTCACAGTGGCAACGTCCAACTGTCACAGTACAGTTTTAGGATAGCAACGTTCAAGTTTCACCACACGATTTCACAAAAGCAACTGCAAAGTTTCGCTATACCAGTGTTCAAGTTTTACAATACAGTTTTACAATACAGTTGTACAACAGCAAATTCAAAAATTGCAATATAAAATGACTTCCACCATAAAGGTAAATGTTTTATTTTTTTTCTTAATTACACACAGGGACAGTGCCATATCCTACTCCTTTTTATTATTGTTTCACATGGTATTTAAATACAAAGTTTACAGACCATGTTCTGAGTTCACAAACCATGTTCCAACATATCAGTCTTTTCCACATTCCTCACTGCCATTATCTCCATTGTTGCACATCCAGAAGTTTTACTGCCCGAGGTGACATTACCTCCACAAGCCCTGTTCTCAAATAGAAAAGGAGTTGCTCCACTCCTTTTCACAGACTGTCCACTTCCACACCTAGGCACAAAAACAGAAATCGAAAAATATCATTACATCACAAACTACAAAGAGCACCCAAATATTTTACAAACACACCAAGGAAAAATACAGTTACACTCACACACTTCACAACCCTGGCCTACTCCATACTAGCCCTCTAGTCCAACTCCCCCCACCCTTCACCCGCAAAATCCTCAACTATCTTCCAAAGACCATCCGCTGACCAACATAATTCCCTGCACTAATTGGCAGTGACCATGTTCCAGGGGAGCACCGTTCCCAGGCGCCTAGAAAAAAATCCCCCTGCCTGCCAAAACCCCGGCCCGAGCCTGACCCCCATCTGAACATTGGCGATGAACATCACCTCACAGCGCAGCGGGGACGGGGGGGGGGGACGGGGACAGGGGGAACAACAAAACCCACAACCCTGGCTGGGGAAAAAAAAAATCCTTCAGCTAGAGTTTTTTTTTATTCTAATTGTATTTTTTTTTTTCCAATTCTAATTCCCTGGAAACCATCTCACCTGTACAACCTGAAAGGAAAAAAAACATTAAAAAGTCAAAACGCATAACCCTACAAGGTTACACACATTCACAACATACTACACATTGACATCGCATGCACACCGGCCCTCACTCTCAACTCATCCAACAGCCTGCCACCCTCAAGGGGCCATTGCCCTGTGCCTGCCGCACCAGGGCCCTCAAAAAACGCCCTGCCTGCCAAAACCCTGGCCCAAGCCTAACCCTGGTCTGAACATTGACCATGAACATCGCCTCACAGAGTGGCCACAACTGGGGGAAAAAAAAAAACCGCAGCTGGGGGGAAAAAAAAATCCCATGGCTGGGGATTTTTTATTCTAATTGTATTTTTTTTTTCCTAATTGCCTAACAAACATCTCTACTTCCACCCTGCAAGAGACCACTAAAAAGCTAAACCACATAACCCTACAAGGTTAGACACATTCATAACACACCACTCATTCAGATCACACGCACATGAGCCCTCACTCTCAACTAACCCATCCTGCCACCAAAGGGGGTCAAGGGGCCCTCGCCCCTTACTCGCAGCACCCGGGGCCTCAAAAATCACCCTGCCTGCAAAACCCCCAGCCGAACCTCCTTCCAAGCTCCCCACAAACTACCCTTCCATTACAGCAACACTTCAACACACACCATCTGCACCCTACACAGATTTTCAACCAGATACTTAGCTTTCATAGTGGCACTTGTCACAGTCCAACCTCCGTAGCAGCCACATCGCCTAAATGCGAGGTTCCTTCAGTTGCCTCGTGGCCTGTGATCACCTGCCAAACCAACACACAAAACTCTTGAATACACACTTCACCCCCAGCATAAAAAGAAATCCTCCACAGCTCCAAACACCTGCTTCCCACCGATTCCAAAAACAAAAACCTCAATGCCTTAACCATTTCGAGAAGCTTACCACAAAGTGTCCACATAAACACCCACGCCCAGTTACTGCCTTACTATATTCTACCTCACAATCCACTTGCAATCCACTCCCCTACTGGCATGCAATGACTCAAAAATCTTTTAACCCTCAATGCTAGCAATCTACACATATCAACATTTCACCCGTAGACTCTTATCGCTGTTCCACCTACCCCTGACTCTACAGCCCCAGGCAGAGCAGCTCCAAGCCAAATGCACCTGTGCACAGACCAACACAACACAGAACACTACCAACAAGGTGATTCAAAGAGAGAAAACTCTCAACAAGAAGAATGACCCCCAGACAGGAGGTGCCAACTGGCAAATTGACCTACAGCACCCAAAACCATGAAGCAAGGAGGCTCTACAACAGCCCCAAAGAAGAAGAGGCAAAAGTAACAGCCCGTTACAAGATGGTACTGTCAAAACCAAGATGATGGATGCGTCAGAAGCCTGTCATCAAGACCTAGGAACATCAAGGTGCAGGGAAGAACTCCCAGTCCAAGACAAAACACAGCTAGAGAGCAGAGCTGCCAAAGCAGCCCGGAAGAGCGCCGCAAAAGAGAACCAGCAGGAACCTTCCAACACCAATCCACGCTTTAGAGCTCCGAGTGCAAGAAAAGAAGCACCCGACTGGCACAGTGCCGATGAGTAAGGGCATTCGAGACCCTAGGGACGGTGCCCGAAGTGCATGCCACGCTCCTCCAGCGCAAAGACTGATCATGGCATTGAGACCCGAGGAAGGTCTAAGCACACAAGACAGACTACACAAACTACACACCACCACAGACACAGGCTGGAACTGCCCTGCCTGGCACACGCTGGTCTCGGGCTCAAGAGCAACCCGCTCCCTTCATCTGCCCAAACAGGACTGCTCCTGGACAGCCCTGTCCTCCCAGTCTAACTTTAAAACCCCTCCTGTCAATTCCCAGCTTTGTCCCTCCCTCCCAGCCTCTCCCCAGCCCGGGTCCCTCAACTTAACTTTCAGAGGGCCAAGGGTATGAATCCATCCTCCGCAAAAATCACATGGGCTAACTGGGACGATCTGGCAGTCGCCAGACTCCTCTTCATCATCTGCAGTAAAGACAAAAAAAAAAAAGCAACAAAATCGGAAGAGGCAATAACCCATCAGCCAACACCAACTACTTTCCCAACCCCCCACTTAATCACACACACCACAGCGGTATGCTTACCTGCTTATTCCAGAGTCAGACCCTGCGGCCATCATCACTCATGGTACCTGAGACAGCAGGACACACAAAATTAGCATAGCAGTTGTGAGACTCACCAGGCCCATTCTCCTCCTCCCTAATCCACAGCTCACCTCCAATGCTCATCCAAATCCAAAGGTGGCCTGCATAGCGCCTGCAACACAAAAGATAAATGCTTAACCAAGCAACCACGTAATATTTGATATTCAACACCGACTCAGCCCACAACCAGCTCACCTTCTCAAACTCCTCATTGGCCTGCGGCATGGCTCCTCTGAGGCTGCGTGCGCCACCTGCAAAAACCAAAGCAGAATATGCATGCTGAGAGGCTGCCTGAAACCCTCAGCCTGCCCAGACCGATTCCCAACTCCCTCTCCTTTACCTTGGCCGCTAAACTACCCTGCTCTGTCATCGAGAGCTTGCCATGTCAAAGCACACGTACTACCTGCAAAAAACAAACAAGGGATGCTTCCAACTTTGCCAACAATGCAACACCTCCAAAGGAACGATTCCTTTAACCCAGTAGTCACAGCTCACCTTGCCCGAGACACCTCCAGTGTTGATGGCCCGCTTCGCTCCTTGCTTTGCACCTTCCAAATAAAAGAAAAAAAGAACCCCATCAGCTAGTCATAGAGCCACCGGCCGCATCTTCCCTCCGACTCCACTCACAGACCCACCTCCTTATGGCGCTCCGCTCCCCTCCTCCGTCGCTCTGGGGCACGCATCTTGTCTCTCCACATCTGAAAAAAACCCCATATTGAACGAGTCATCCTGGATGCAGAGCAAGAGCCTAACAACTCCAGAGATCTTGATTCCATCTAGGAATACCAATACTCCAGCTACAACCAGCCATTTTTTCAAAAACAAAACCCAAAACCAACAAAAAAAACAGGGCCAAAATTTAAGCCCATCACGTGCAAGCCTCAACACCTTAGAGGCTCAAATCCACTTCACCACCCCTCAACAGCCTCTGCCACAAGCCTACAATCATTGCCATAAAGAAATCTCAACGTTGCCGTCCACACAGCCCACCAATGCCTACTCGATCCCAGGTGACTGTACGACCCTTGCCTAAACAATTAAGGCAAATCAACATTTCACCCATAGACTCTTACCGCTGTTCCACCTACCCCGACTCTACAGCCCCGGGCAGAGCGGCTCCAAGCCAAACACACCTGTGCACACACCAACACAAGACAGAACAGTACAGACAAGGTGATTCAGAGAGGACACTCTCGGCAAGAAGAATGACTCCCGAGCGGGAGGTGCCGTCCAGCAAGATGACCTAGAGGGTCCAAAACGCTGAGGCGAGGAGGCTGTACGGCAGACCCCCGAGGAGTCCAACGTAACAGCCTGTACCAAGATGGTACTGTCAAAACCGAGATGATGGATGCGCCAGAAGCCTGTCATCAAGACCTAGGAACATCAGGATGCGGGGAAGAACTCCCGGTCCGAGAAAACGGACGGCTAGAGAGCGGAGCTGCCAAAGAGGCCCAAAAGAACGCCACAAAATGAACCGACTGGAATCTGCCGAGACCAATCCATGCTTTAGAGCTCCAAATGCAAGAAAAGAAGCACCCGATTGGCACCGGGCCGATGAGTAAGAGCATTCGAGACCCTAGGGACGGCGCCTAAAGCGCGTGCCGTGCTCCCCTGGCACAAAGCGCGACGAGGACGTTGAGATCTGAGGAAGGTCTAAGCCACGGAGGACAGACTACACAAACCGCGCACCACCACACACACAGGCCGGAACCGTCCTGCCCGGCACACGCTGGTCTCGTGCTGAAAAGCAACCCGCTCCCTTCACCTGCGCAAAGGTGACTGGTTTGGGACAGCCCTCTCTCCTGCACTAACTGTAAAACCCCTCCCTGCAGTTCCCAGCTTTGTCCCTTCCTCCCAGCTGCTCCCCAGCCCGGGTCCCTCAACTTAGCTTTCAGAGGGCCGAGGGTCCAAATCCATCCTCCACAAAAACACACGGGCTAACCGGGATGTTCCTCAAGGGGACACATTGCTCTTCAACATCTGCAATGTAACAAACAAACAAACAAAAAAACCCACAAATCAGAAAGGGGAGTAAGCATCCCGCTGGCCAACGCCAACCACTTCCCCATCTCCCCCCTCCTCACAAGTCCCACTGTGTTCGCTTCCCCACTCATTCCAGTCTCAGGCCCTGCAGCCGTCTTCACTCGTGGTACCTAAGGTACCGAGAGACACCAACTTAGTGTGGCACTCATGAGAAGTCCACAGCCCTCCGCTCCTCCTCACTAATCCACAGCTCACCTCAAACGCTCATCCAATTCAAAGATAGCCCACACAACGCCTCCAGAATGGAAGGTAAATGCTTAACCGAGCAGCCCCATAACACTTAGCTATTCAACACCGACCCGGCCAACAACCGCCTCACCTTCGAGGACCCCTCACCGGCATGCAGCTTTGCAGGAGACCTTATAGCAGACTTCACGGTACGTAAAGGGTGCCTATAGGAAACCTGCAGAGGGACTTTTTACAAGGGAGTACAGCAATAGGACAAGGTGGTAACAACTTCAGTCCTAAAGAGAGTACATTTAGCTTAGGCATTAGGAAGACATTTCTCACTAGGGGTGGCGAGGCACTGGAACGGGTTGCCCAGAGAACCTGGGGATGCTCCCTCCCTGGAAGCATTCAAGGCCAGATCAGATGGGGCTTTGAGCAACCTGGTCTCGCGGAAGGTGTCCCTACCCATTACAGGGGGTGGAAGGGTTGGAACTAGAGGATCTTTATGGTGCCTTCCAACCCAAACCATTCTACGATTCTATGACATCCAAATCCACCTGCAAAACTCCTCTGAGAAGGGCTGGTGAACCCTCCTCCCTCCCCCCAGCAGTCCCAGAACTTCAGAAACCCCTTTTCTCCTCAACTGTCAGGAAAGGAACCCCACTGCTTCCTGACACCTCCTGCCCTCGATTCGCAGCCCTGAACCCCCTTCAGTGGCTACTCCTCAGGAGCCGCTCTTCTGAGCCACATCCCAAATTCTGGGGGCACCTCCTAACCTACAGCTTCCCAGAGACTCTGAGCTCTGCTACATGCCCACAAAATAAAGTCAAGTCCCAAGGCTTCTAATCTACAAGGGGCCTGCCACAAGCTGCAAAGGTTCTAGGGACAACATGGCATTCTGTGAGCATTGAGGAAAGGCGACAAGGCATCCCAAACCCTGAAAGGCGTTGTGCTTCAAGGCCCTTCTGCTTTCTTCAGAAATACTAAAACTCCATATACAGATGCATACAAGACACTCACCCTAACCCCTGCTAAACAATGTCACCATTGGTCCCGTTAAGAGAGACATCATCAACTTACACAGCATACAGCAGAACTGGTGAAAAAAACCCAAGGTTCCTTTTTCAATAAAGCTGGGAATTCCAGGAAAACACAATGCATGAAGAATTTAAAAAAAAAAAAAGCAACAAACAATGCATACTATTAAACCATCTTACTACCCCTGAACACTCAAACCAAAATTACTGACCTGAACAAAAGAACGGAAAGGAAAAAACAAGCTGCATACAAGTGTTACTTTCTACCACACATGCTGCTGAACCTTGACTGGTCCTGAAGCTCTTACCTCAGGCAGACACCTCCTCCCAAAGGGCTGAGCCAGCTCAAAAGCTACAGAGAACTCAAAGAAGAGCTGAGCACCAACACCAGAGAAACCCAGGAGCACAATGAGCTCCCTCAGCAGAGGCTGTGGCTCAAATACCCCGAGCCTCTGCCCACCACCATTAGTGGAATCACCTGGGAATGGGGGAGGGCAAACCACCAGAAGTTATAAGAGTCACCTGGAGGAGCAGTAGGAGTATTCACATGTGCCTTCAATTTACAGTGAGCAAAGCACTGAACAAAGCAAGCATGCCTTATTGGAAATTACGATACCTGCTCTTGTACTAGAGATACACTTATTGCAACAGCAATGTGACCGGGCAGGGAACCCTAACCCTAGCCCTAACATTAGCCCTAAGTCGTACCCTAACCCTAATCCTAACCCTAACCCAACCTTAACCCTAAAACTAACCTTAGCCCTTAAAACTAACCTAATAGAAACCCTAACCCTAACTCCTAACCCTAAGCCTAACCTAACCCTAACCCTAGCCGTAACCCTAACCCTAACCCTAACCCTAGCCCTAAGCCTAACCCCTAACCCTAACCATAACCCTAAACCCTAACCCTAACACTAGCCATAAGTCATACCCTAACCCTAATCCTAGCCCTAACCCAACCTTAAACCTAACCCTATCCTTAGCCCTTAAAACTAAACCAATAAAAACTCTAACCCTAACTCCTAACCCTAACCCTAACTCTTACCCTAACCCTAACCCTACACCTAGCCCTAACCCTAAACCTATACTTAGCCCTTAAAACTAACCTAATACAAAATCTAACCCTAACTCCTAACCCTAACCTAACCCTAAACCTAACCCTAAATCTTACCCTAACCCTAAACCTAACATTAGCCCTAACCCTAACCCCTAAACCGTAACCCTAAACCTAAGCCTAACCCCTGACCTCTAACCATAAACCTAAACCCTAAGCCTAACCCTAGCCCTAACCCTAGCCCTAAGTCGTAAGCAAACCCTAACCTTAACGCTAACCCAAACTTAACCCTAAGCCTAACCTTCGCCCTTAAAACTAACCTAATACAAACACTAACCCTAACTCCTAACCCTAATCCTAACCTAACCCTAACCCTAGCCCTAACCCTAACCCTAACCCTAAGCCTAACCCCTAACCCTAACCATAACCCTAAACCCTAACCCTAACCCTAGCCCTAACCCTAGCCCTAAGTCGTACCCTAACCCTAATCCTAACCATAACAAAACCTTTACCCTAAGCTTAGCCTTAACCGCTAAAAATAACCTGATACAAATCCTAACCCTAACTACTAACCCTAAAAGTAACCTAACAGTAACCCTAAATCTTACCCTAACCCTTAACCCCTAACCCTAAACCCTAACCCTAACCCTAACTCTTACCCTAGCCCTAACCCTAACCTTAGCCCTAACCCTAACCCCTAACCCCTAACCGTAACCCTAAGCCTAACCCCTAACCCCTAACCCCTAACCCCTAACCCTAACCATAACCCTAAACCCTAACCCTAACCCTAGACCTAACCCTAGCCCTAAGTCGTACCCTAACCCTAATCCTAACCCTAACCCAACCTTAACCCTAAAACTAAATTTAGCCCTTAAAACTAACCCAATACAAACTCTAAAACTAACTCCTAACCCTAACCCTAACCTAACCCTAACCCTAGCCGTAACCCTAACCCTAGCCCTAACCCTAACCCTAACCCTAACCTTAGCCCTAACACTAACCCCTAACCCCTAACCGTAACGCAAACCCTAAGCCTAACATCTAACCCCTAACCCCTAACCCCAACCATAACCTTAAACCCTAACCCTAAACATAACCCTAGCCTTAACCCTAGCCCTAAGTCGTACCCTAACCCTAATCCTAACCCTAACCCAACATTAAACCTAAGCCTATCCTTAGCCCTTAAAACTAACCTAATACAAACCCTAACCCTAACTCCTAAACCTAACCTAACCCTAACGTTAAATCTTACCCTAACCCTAGCCGTAAACCTAACCCTAACCCTAGCCGTAACCCGAACCCTAACCCTAACCCTAGCCCTAACCCTAACGCTAACCCTAACCCCTAACCCCTAACCGTAACGCTAACCCTAAGCCTAACCCCTAACCCCTAACCCCTAACCCTAACCATAACCCTAAACCCTAACCCTAACCCTAACCCTAACCCTAGCCCTAAGTCGTACCCTAATCCTAACCCTAACCCAACGTTAACCCTAAGACTAACCTTAGCCCTTAAAACTAACCTAATAGAAACCCTAACCCTAACCCTAACCCTAACCCTAGCCGTAACCCTAACCCTAACCCTAACCCTAGCCCTAACCCTAACCCTAACCCTAACCTTAGCCCTAACCCTAACCACTAACCCCTAACCGTAACGCTAACCCTAAGCCTAACCCCTAACCCCTAACCCCTAACCCTAACCATAAACCTAAACCCTAACCCTAACCCTAACCTTAGCCCTAACCCTAACCCTAACCCTAACCCTAACCTTAGCCCTAACCCTAACCCCTAACCCCTAACCGTAACCCTAAGCCTAACCCCTAACCCCTAACCCCTAACCCCTAACCCTAACCATAACCCTAAACCCTAACCCTAACCCTAGCCCTAACCCTAGCCCTAAGTCGTACCCTAACCCTAATCCTAACCCTAACCCAACCTTAACCCTAAAACTAAATTTAGCCCTTAAAACTAACCCAATACAAACTCTAAAACTAACTCCTAAACCTAACCCTAACCTAACCCTAACCCTAGCCGTAACCCTAACCCTAGCCCTAACCCTAACCCTAACCCTAACCTTAGCCCTAACACTAACCCCTAACCCCTAACCGTAACGCAAACCCTAAGCCTAACCTCTAACCCCTAACCCCAACCATAACCTTAAACCCTAACCCTAAACATAACCCTAGCCTTAACCCTAGCCCTAAGTCGTACCCTAACCCTAATCCTAACCCTAACCCAACATTAAACCTAAGCCTATCCTTAGCCCTTAAAACTAACCTAATACAAACCCTAACCCTAACTCCTAACCCTAACCTAACCCTAACGTTAAATCTTACCCTAACCCTAGCCGTAAACCTAACCCTAACCCTAACCCTAGCCGTAACCCGAACCCTAACCCTAACCCTAGCCCTAACCCTAACGCTAACCCTAACCCCTAACCCCTAACCGTAACGCTAACCCTAAGCCTAACCCCTAACCCCTAACCCCTAACCCTAACCATAACCCTAAACCCTAACCCTAACCCTAACCCTAACCCTAGCCCTAAGTCGTACCCTAATCCTAACCCTAACCCAACGTTAACCCTAAGACTAACCTTAGCCCTTAAAACTAACCTAATAGAAACCCTAACCCTAACTCCTAACCCTAACCCTAACCCTAGCCGTAACCCTAACCCTAACCCTAACCCTAGCCCTAACCCTAACCCTAACCCTAACCTTAGCCCTAACCCTAACCACTAACCCCTAACCGTAACGCTAACCCTAAGCCTAACCCCTAACCCCTAACCCCTAACCCTAACCATAACCCTAAACCCTAACCCTAACCCTAACCCTAGCCCTAACCCTAGCCCTAAGTCGTACCCTAACCCTAATCCTAACCCTAACCCAACCTTAACCCTAAAACTAACCTTACTCCTTAAAACTAACCTAATACAAACCCTAATCCTAACTCCTAACCCTAACCTTAACCTAACCCTAAGCCTAGCCGTAACCCTAACCCTAACCCTAAACCTAGCCCTAACCCTAACCTTAGCCCTAACCCTAACCCTTAACCCCTAACCGTAATGCTAACCCTAAGCCTAACCCCTAACCCCTAACCCCTAACCCTAACCATAACCCTAAACCCTAACCCTAACCCTAACCTTAACCCTGGCTGTAACGCTAGCCCTAAGTCATACCCTAACGCTAATCCTAACCCTAACCCAACGTTAACCCTAAAACTAACCTTAGCCCTTAAAACTAACCTAATAGAAACCCTAACCCTAACTCCTAACCCTAAACCTAACCTAATCCTAACCCCAGCCGTAACCCTAACCCTAACCCTAACCCTAGCCCTAGCCCTAACCCTAACCCTAACCCTAACCCTAACGTTAGCCCTAACCCTAACCACTAACCCCTAACCGTAACGCTAACCCTAAGTCTAACCCCTAACCCATAACGCCTAACCCTAACCATAGACCCTACACCCTAAACCTAACCCTAACCCTAGCCCTAACCCTAGCCCTAAGTCGTACCCTAACCCTAATCCTAACCCTAACCCAACGTTAACCCTAAGACTAACCTTAGCCCTTAAAACTAACCTAATACAAACCCTAACCCTAACTCCTAACCCTAAACCTAACCTAACCATAACCCTAGCCGTAACCCTAAACCTAACACTAGCCTTAACCCTAACCCTAACCTTAGCCCTAACCCTAACCACTAAACCCTAACCGTAACGCTAACCCTAAGTCTAACCTCTAACCCATAACGCCTAACCCTAACTATAACCCTAAACCCTAACCCTAAACCTAACCCTAACCCTAGCCCTAATCCTAGCCCTAACCTTAGCCCTAACCCTAACCCCTAACCGTAACGCTAACCCTAAGCCTAACCCCTAAACCCTAACCCCTAACCCTAACCATAACCCTAAACCCTAACCCTAACCCTAACCCTAGCCCTAACCCTAGCCCTAAGTCGTACCCTAACCCTAATCCTAACCCTAACCCAACCTTAACCCTAAAACTAAACTTAGCCCTTAAAACTAACCTAATAGAAACCCTAACCCTAACTCCTAACCCTAAACCTAACTTAACCCTAATCCTAGCCGTAACCCTAACCCCAATCCTAACCCTAGCCCTAACCCTAACCCTAACCTTAGCCCTAACCCTAACCCCTAACCCCTAACCGTAACGCTAACCCTAAGCCTAACCCCTAACCCCTAACCCCTAACCCTAACCATAACCCTAAACCCTAACCCTAACCCTAACCCTAGCCCTAACCCTAGCCCTAAGTCATACCCTAATCCTATCCCTAACCCAACGTTAACCCTAAGACTAACCTTAGCACTTAAAACTAACCTAATACAAACCCTAAGCCTAACTCCAACCCTAACCCTAACCTAACCCTAACCCTAGCCGTAACCCTAACCCTAACCCTAGCCCTAACCCTAACCCCTAACCCCTAACCGTAACGCTAATCCTAAGCCTAACCCCTAACCCCTAACCCTAACCCTAACCCTAAACCCTAACCCTAAACCTAACCCTAACCCTAGCCCGAACCTTAGCCCTAAGTCGTAACCTAACCCTAATCTTAACCCTAAAACTAACCTTAGCCCTTAAAACAAACCTAATAGAAACCCTAACCCTAACTCCTAACCCTCAGCCTAACCTAACTCTAACCCTAGCTGTAACCCTAACCCTAACTCTAGCCCTAACCCTAACTCTAACCTTAGCCCT
Organism: Buteo buteo; assembly: GCF_964188355.1. Taxonomy (NCBI): domain Eukaryota; kingdom Metazoa; phylum Chordata; class Aves; order Accipitriformes; family Accipitridae; genus Buteo; species Buteo buteo. The sequence goes on from NW_027439378.1 coordinate 80,201, forward strand.
AACGCTAACCCCTAACCCCTAACCATAACGCTAACCCTAAGTCTAACCCCTAACCCATAACTCTTAACCGTAACCATAAACCTAAACCCTAACCCTAACCCTAACCCTAACCCAAAACCCTAACCCTAACCCTAACCCTAACCCTAACCCTACTCGTAACCCTAAACCTAAAGCTAACCCTAACCTTAGCCCTAACCCTAACCCCTAACCGTAACGCTAACCCTAAGCCTAACCCCTAACCCCTAACCCCTAACCCTAACCATAACCCTAAACCCTAACCCTAACCCTAACCCTAACCCTAACCTCTAACACTAACCCTAACCCTAGCCCTAACCCTAACTCCTAACCCTAACCCTAACCTAACCCTAGCCGTAACCCTAACCCTAACCCTAACCCTAGCCCTAACCCTAACCCTAACCCTAACCCTAAACACTAACCCCTAACCGTAACGCTAACCCTAAGCCTAACCCCTAACCCCTAACACCTAACCCTAACCATAACCCTAAACCCTAACTCTAACCCTAGCCCTAAGCCTAGCCCTAAGTCGTACCCTAACCCTAATCCTAACCCTAACCCAACGTTAACCCTAAAACTAACCTTAGCCCTTAAAACTAACCTAATAGAAACCCTAACCCTAACTCCTAACCCTAACCCTAACCCTAGCCCTAACCCTAACCCTAACCCTAACCCTAACCTTAGCCCTAACCCTAACCCCTAACCCCTAACCGTAACGCTAACCCTAAGCCTAAGCCCTAACCCCTAACCCCTAACCCTAACCATAACCCTAAACCCTAACCCTAAACCTAACCCTAACCCTAGCCCGAACCTTAGCCCTAAGTCGTAACCTAACCCTATTCCTAACCCTAACCCAACGTTAACCCTAAAACTAACCTTAGCCCTTACAACTAACCTCATACAAACCCTAACCCTAACTCCTAACCTTAACCCTAACCTGATCCTAACCCTAGCCGTAACCCTAATCCTAACCCTAACCCTAACCCTAGCCCTAACCCTAACCCTAACCCTAACCCTAACTCTAGCCCTAACCCTAGCCCTAAGTCGTACCCTACCCCTAATCCTAACCCTAACCCAACCTTAACCCTAAAACTAAACTTAGCCCTTAAAACTAACCTAATAGAAACCCTAACCCTAACTTCTAACCCTAAGCCTAACCTAACCCTAACCCTAGCCGTAACCCTAACCCTAACTCTAGCCCTAAACCTAACCCCTAACCGTAACGCTAACCCTAAGCCTAACCCCTAACCCCTAACCCCTAACCATAACCCTAAACCATAACCCTAAACCTAACCCTAACCCAAAACCCTAACCCTAACCCTAACCCTAACCCTAACCCTAGCCCTAACCCTAGCCCTAAGTCGTACCCTAACCCTAATCCTAACCCTAACCCAACCTTAACCCTAAAACTAACCTTAGCCCTTAAAACTAACCTAATAGAAACCCTAACCCTAACTCCTAACCCTAAGCCTAACCTAACCCTAACCCTAACCCTAGCCGTAACCCTAACCCTAACCCTAACCCTAGCCCTAACCCTAACCCTAACCCTAACCCTAACCTTAGCCCTAACCCTAACCCCTAACCCCTAACCGTAACGCTAACCCTAAGCCTAACCCCTAACCCCTAACCCCTAACCCTAACCATAACCCTAAACCCTAACCCTAACCCTAACCCTAACCCTAGCCCTAACCCTAGCCCTAAGTCGTACCCTAACCCTAATCCTAACCCTAACCCAACCTTAACCCTAAAACTAACCTTAGCCCTTAAAACTAACCTAATAGAAACCCTAACCCTAACTCCTAACCCTAAGCCTAACCTAACCCTAACCCTAACCCTAGCCGTAACCCTAACCCTAACCCTAACCCTAGCCCTAACCCTAACCCTAACCCTAACCCTAACCTTAGCCCTAACCCTAACCCCTAACCCCTAACCGTAACGCTAACCCTAAGCCTAACCCCTAACCCCTAACCCCTAACCCTAACCATAACCCTAAACCCTAACCTTAACCCTAACCCTAACCCTAGCCCTAACCCTAGCCCTAAGTCGTACCCTAACCCTAATCCTAACCCTAACCCAACCTTAACCCTAAAACTAACCTTAGCCCTTAAAACTAACCTAATAGAAACCCTAACCCTAACTCCTAACCCTAAGCCTAACCTAACCCTAACCCTAACCCTAGCCGTAACCCTAACCCTAACCCTAACCCTAGCCCTAACCCTAACCCTAACCTTAGCCCTAACCCTAACCCTAACCCCTAACCGTAACGCTAACCCTAAGCCTAACCCCTAACCCCTAACCCCTAACCCTAACCATAACCCTAAACCCTAACCCTAACCCTAACCCTAACCCTAGCCCTAACCCTAGCCCTAAGTCGTACCCTAACCCTAATCCTAACCCTAACCCAACCTTAACCCTAAAACTAACCTTAGCCCTTAAAACTAACCTAATAGAAACCCTAACCCTAACTCCTAACCCTAAGCCTAACCTAACCCTAACCCTAACCCTAGCCGTAACCCTAACCATAACCCTAACCCTAGCCCTAACCCTAACCCTAACCCTAACCCTAACCTTAGCCCTAACCCTAACCCCTAACCCCTAACCGTAACGCTAACCCTAAGCCTAACCCCTAACCCCTAACCCCTAACCCTAACCATAACCCTAAACCCTAACCCTAACCCTAACCCTAACCCTAGCCCTAACCCTAGCCCAAAGTCGTACCCTAACCCTAATCCTAACCCTAACCCAAACTTAACCCTAAAACTAACCTTAGCCCTTAAAACTAACCTAATAGAAACCCTAACCCTAACTCCTAACGCTAAGCCTAACCTAACCCTAACCCTAACCCTAGCCGTAACCCTAACCCTAACCCTAACCCTAGCCCTAACCCTAACCCTAACCCTAACCCTAACCCTAGCCCTAACCCTAACCCTAACCCTAACCCTAACCCTAACCTTAGCCCTAACCCTAACCCCTAACCCCTAACCATAACGCTAACCCTAAGCCTAACCCCTAACCCCTAACCCCTAACCCTAACCATAACCCTAAACCCTAACCCTAACCCTAACCCTAACCCTAGCCCTAACCCTAGCCCTAAGTCGTACCCTAACCCTAATCCTAACCCTAACCCAACCTTAACCCTAAAACTAACCTTAGCCCTTAAAACTAACCTAATAGAAACCCTAACCCTAACTCCTAACCCTAAGCCTAACCTAACCCTAACCCTAACCCTAGCCGTAACCCTAACCCTAACCCTAAACCTAGCCCTAACCCTAACCCTAACCCTAACCTTAGCCCTAAACCTAACCCCTAACCCCTAACCGTAACGCTAACCCTAAGCCTAACCCCTAACCCCTAACCCCTAACCCTAACCCTAACCCTAACCCTAGCCCTAACCCTAGCCCTAAGTCGTACCCTAACCCTAATCCTAACCCTAACCCAACCTTAACCCTAAAACTAACCTTAGCCCTTAAAACTAACCTAATAGAAACCCTAACCCTAACTCCTAACCCTAAGCCTAACCTAACCCTAACCCTAACCCTAGCCGTAACCCTAACCCTAACCCTAATCCTAGCCCTAACCCTAACCCTAACCTTAGCCCTAACCCTAACCCCTAACCCCTAACCGTAACGCTAACCCTAAGCCTAAGCCCTAACCCCTAACCCCTAACCCTAACCATAACCCTAAATCCTAACCCTAACCCTAACCCTAACCCTAGCCCTAACCCTAGCCCTAAGTCGTACCCTAACCCTAATCCTAACCCTAACCCAACCTTAACCCTAAAACTAACCTTAGCCCTTAAAACTAACCTAATAGAAACCCTAACCCTAACTCCTAACCCTAAGCCTAACCTAACCCTAACCCTAACCCTAGCCGTAACCCTAACCCTAACCCTAACCCTAGCCCTAACCCTAACCCTAACCCTAACCCTAACCTTAGCCCTAACCCTAACCCCTAACCCCTAACCGTAACGCTAACCCTAAGCCTAACCCCTAACCCCTAACCCTAACCATAACCCTAAACCCTAACCCTAACCCTAACCCTAGCCCTAACCCTAGCCCTAAGTCGTACCCTAACCCTAATCCTAACCCTAACCCAACCTTAACCCTAAAACTAACCTTAGCCCTTAAAACTAACCTAATAGAAACCCTAACCCTAACTCCTAACCCTAAGCCTAACCTAACCCTAACCCTAACCCTAGCCGTAACCCTAACCCTAACCCTAACCCTAGCCCTAACCCTAACCCTAACCCTAACCTTAGCCCTAACCCTAACCCCTAACCCCTAACCGTAACGCTAACCCTAAGCCTAACCCCTAACCCCTAACCCCTAACCCTAACCATAACCCTAAACCCTAACCCTAACCCTAACCCTAACCCTAGCCCTAACCCTAGCCCTAAGTCGTACCCTAACCCTAATCCTAACCCTAACCCAACCTTAACCCTAAAACTAACCTTAGCCCTTAAAACTAACCTAATAGAAACCCTAACCCTAACTCCTAACCCTAAGCCTAACCTAACCCTAACCCTAACCCTAGCCGTAACCCTAACCCTAACCCTAACCTTAGCCCTAACCCTAACCCCTAACCCCTAACCGTAACGCTAACCCTAAGCCTAACCCCTAACCCCTAACCCCTAACCCTAACCATAACCCTAAACCCTAACCCTAACCCTAACCCTAGCCCTAACCCTAGCCCTAAGTCGTACCCTAACCCTAATCCTAACCCTAACCCAACCTTAACCCTAAAACTAACCTTAGCCCTTAAAACTAACCTAATAGAAACCCTAAC